>NC_134269.1:62823314-63126314 GCF_031893055.1 Leptodactylus fuscus
TCTAATCCTTCAGTGTGTGGAACTGTGTGCAGAAGCGCATATTTAATCCTCTGGTGTGTGGGACTGTGTGCAGACACGTGTATCTAATCCTTTGGCGTGCGATACTGTGCGGTGATCTTTGTATCTAATCCTCTGATGCGTGTATCTCAGTTTGGATATCAGTGTTGTATTGTGCATGTGGAGTGACCGTGTGTGTTGCAGTTGGAATATGAGTGAAAGACTTGCAGGTTTGTAAGGGCTAAGGGGGGGGGGGGGCATTGTGTTTGGAATGCTGTATCTCAGCAACGGTACATCCAAGCGAGTTGGTGTCTCATCTTAAACCTTCCCAGATACCTGAAGTATCTCTGTACCAAATTTGGTGAAGAGCGGTCCAGTCATTTGGTTTGCAATAGAGAACAGACAGACAGTCAGAAACCTACTTTTTTTTCTTCTTTTTTTTTAACATCCATTCATGTCAATGGACATAGTATTTGGCCTTCTCTATATAGATTAGTGTTTTATGACATTTCCAAGTGTGGTAAATCTCTACTAATAGAGATGAATGATTCATGACAGAATACCATTTTTTAACTGCATAACATTTTTTTAATTTGCATTTTACATTTTTACATCTCTTTCACTACAGGTTTTTGTAATAAGCACAGACCTAATGGCATCTCAGCTAGCATTAGACACATCACAATTTGACCTTTTGCAAAGATAACAAGAAATAAGAAAGAAAGAAATAAGATCTGAAATTTGCATTCTGTACTTTCTCAGTTATCGTCTGTACAGATCTCAATAAGCCTTTGTTATGAGGTACAGTATGCAGATTCATTTTCTGATGCGTTATTATACTTTGACACTCGCTACAAGTTAAAAAAAAAACAATTGCTGCCCTTTGAGCAGGCTAGCTCATGCCCAGACACAATGTCACACCTCATGCTTTCCCCTTAGTACCTCCCGTCCTGGAGCGACACAGCTGGGAGAGCCTTGTGCCAGGTAGATATGCCTGAAGTACCATCTTTGACACAGGTTCCAGAAGTTGGTAACCCTTGGCCTATTCTAAGTTTATACCACCTATTCGATGGTTTTGTTTCTGACAAAGCAAGATTTAGTCTTGTGTTTTGGCATGCAGTGTTGTATCTCAGTGTTGGACTGGAATGTTTAGGGCCCACCAGTGGAATTGATTCTGAGGATCTACCCTACTGCTTACTGGTATCCATCTAAGTTATCTTCTTGCTGAGTCCTGTGCCTAATATGAACACTCAGTCCATTTTGTGGCTTCAGCGGCCGCTAGTAGGGTACTAGTCATGTATGTGAGTGATATCACCGGTCCCTCTCCAATAACCCCTGAGGCTAATGATTGCTCTCAGTGTTGAAATGAGGTGCAGATCTTCCAGCAATGAAGAGCGGGCATGAGACTGAACAGACACTGGTGGCAGACAATGGGGAGTTAGAAACAGTATGCTTTTTGTATTTTCTAATTTTACACCTCTTCAGCTACCAGAGGGGTTACACCGATACATGGAAAACACTGTTAATATTTCCGCCAATGCCCCACACACTTTAATGTCCCTCCCACAGGATGTTGGCTTTGTTCACTGCTCCCCAAAATATAATGACACAATAACTGGTCCCTCCTATGATGGCTGTAAGGGGGGGAACAGTGAAGGGGCCACTCTAAAATGGAGTCAGTGAAGTAGTTTTTTATTTAAAATACAACTGGATCACAGAAGTGGGGAGAAACAGGTGCATTCACTTATCAATTTCTGTTCCTGACCATGGCCTCCTCCACTTCCCCTCTCACCTTTCAGGAGGCCCTGTATACTAAACATCATATTCTAACGTAATGATGTAATGTGAAGAGCAGGGGGTCCTCTGAAGGCTCAAGAGGAAGTGGAGGATACTGTGAGCAGCAATGGGGATAAGTAAGATAATAGGGGCCATTACCGGCTGGACTAATTCAGCTGGTAAAGGACTATTTAAAAAAGCAAAATGGGATCCTCCCCTAAAGGTGAGGGGCCCACCAGGATTTTCACCAGCATACTGGTTGACCAGTCTTAGCCTGTTGTACCTTAAGCACGACCTTTCACCACCTCCACCAACTCCAAGTCTTTGCATCCTTCAATAGTCCCCAATCAGTGAGTCCAGCACAGTTCCAATTTTTTTTTCTAATCCCCACCATTCCAGAGCAATCAGTGCCAATAGTTTCAATAATAAATATGCTAAATAGGCTCTCTACTGTCAGATGGTCTCAAACCATTTGCATAAGTCCAAAACCACCCACCTGCCAATATATAGCCTAATCAGCATATTGGGAGTTGAAACTGAGGCCAGGTTTACATAACGTTTTTTTAAAGAAATAGCACATTCCTACTTTTGTACACCAAAGGCTTCACATTTAATGGTCATTAGCATGCATGTTAAATACATAGTAACATGTGCTAGACATTACTGCAATTAAAAACTCCATGCAGTTATTCAGCAAAAAAGCGATGTGTAAACCCAACTGTAACAGCAGTGATTGCTAAAGAATAATAAGGGATAGAACAGTACATTCCAAATGCGGCAAAATCAGTGGAACAACACCAATTAAAGGATGCAAAAAGATGAAGTGGGTGGAGGGAATAAAAGGTACACTTTAAGTTGTGCCCTTTTTCACCAAACCTGTTTCGGCTAAGCCATGAATCCTTGTCTGATTAGGCACAGCAAATGTCTGAAACAGTCAATAAATGTGTTGTAAGACATGTATTTTAATTAGTAAATGTGCCTGTAAGGGAATTGTAATAGGAGCAATTCCCCAGTATCTGCTGGAAACCCCTGGGGTAAGGGGCACAACAAGACAGTGAGCCCTAAGCTGAACCCTTGCTGCCTGAGGACAACTGGTCAACAAGCCCTTCATATATATATATATATATATATATATATATATATATATATATGTGACAACACAGAACGCAGACAAGACAAACAACAACAAAGGGAGGTCATCTAGCCAAGGGTCCGGTAACAGTCAAGGAACACAGTACAAAATCATAATCCAAGAGAATAGTCACAAAGAAAGCCAAGGGTCAGAGGTCACAGTATTTGACAGGGTAGCAGAAAGAAGAGCTTAGCAGGGACAAAGTCTAAGGACAGAGTCACAATAGCCAGCAAGCCTATGTGGGATGATGGCATGTATATTAAAAGCCCAGGACCCGCCCTAGACTTGATTGGTAGACTGGCTGTCAATCACACAGGCATGGCTAGAATTAACTATTTGATGAAAAGAGAGCAACAAGGTGCAGGAGATGGGTGTGGTAGAAATTCAAATATGGAAGATAGATAATAGAGCAGTGTTCACACAGTGCAATGAAAACTCTAAGCAAAGAATCAAACTGTACACACCTCCTGTACCACAGCAAGCGAGCGGAAAGTGGCACAGAGACCCAAACAGGCAGAGACGTTACAGTGCCCCAAAATTTCCAATATACTTATACCTAATAAGATCATAATTTATTCGAAGCTTCGAATTCAAAGCTTCCCTTCACATAGCCATGATAAAATTCACCCAACCATCGGCCACCCCTGAGGGGGGTAAACCAAGACAGAATTATACATCTCTCATTAAACAAAACAATAAATCCTTACGCTCCTAATCTCCCTTTAAAATAATACTCAATATGGCTTATATATGGTAGAGAATTGCGCTAACAGTAATGCAGTATATATGTTATACACGTGTAAGTCTACATTCCTTGAAGATGGCATTTGTAAATATCCATTTCACAGGGTTGTAAATGGTAAGCAAGAGCTCGCTCGAGGACAGGTGTTCCTAACACTTCTTTTAAGGACCCTGATGGGAAGTTTCCCAAGTGATTTGAAGTCTTCTTGGCATTTCTAAAAACCCCTACAAGCATACATTTCATCCATGGCTTTGTTGTACCATCACAGTATTTGACAGGGTTGACTTTGATGCTTACAGGGAGCCAGCTGGGTTCCCATTTGAGAAGTCTACACAAAAAGCTTGAGAAGAAATGTGCCATAGATCGCGTATAGCAAACTAAAAATGCTATTCGCCTATCAGCGGCCAAATATTCTCATAAAAATAGCAGTAGCTATCAAAAAGAGCGATTCTAGGCACTATCCACTACAAGCTGGAACAATACAAGCAAAATGTGATTTTATTAAAAATTGCAAATATTAAAGATGATTTTTTTTTGTTAGAACTAAAACATAGATTAGTACAGAGCCGAACCCTTGAGCAATAGCTCATCTCCAAGTAAAGCTGGACTTGAGAAGGAGCTGTATTTGTTTGGATGGAACTGAGAGATAGTACCAGGCTTTAGTTCTATAGTCCCTAAAATATCCTTTATACATAATGTATTAACGCTTTTGTTTTAGGTAAGTCGGTTGGAGTCAGCTGTGGAAACATGTAGCTTTGTGAATAAAGTGATAGCACCAAAAAAAGAGACCTGAGATGGACAAAATGACATCTGTACCCGATTTGACACAATAATTATTTGCTATCTATGTGATGAAGTGAAGGAATCAAGCTCAACAAAGGCAACTCTATAATCATGGACTTATACGTCTATAAACTGGAATAATAATGTCATTTCTCATACAGAGATATTGCAATATGTGTTCATTGTGATGACCTTCATGTCTGGCTAAGAACTCCTCTTATGATAGAATGCTGAACAGAACATGCGGACAGAAAAGTAGATCGAGTAGATCGTGATCTATTTTCAAGTTCACATGACTCATGCGGGCACTGCGCGGAAAGACCCCATTACAGTCTATGGGGTCCATATGCTTGCCAGTGAGTTTGGTATTCCATTAGGGTTGTCCCCATGCAGATTCCCTGAACGGATTACCAAATGCATATGTGAACTAAGGCCTCGTGAATAGGCAGTGAAAGCTCCTCTTTAACTTTTTTTCCATTGCTTTACATGGCTTTTATTGCAAGCTGTCACAGCGCAGTGAGTTTAAGATAGCTCAATTCATGGAGAAAATCTCCATTAATAATTTTTTTGTGCAGAAAACTCTTTCAGCACAGCTTTACCTGTTGCCTAAATATTAGCATCCTAGTATACTATTGTCGGACTACCAACCAGAAGTTATTACAACAGGAAGGTCTTGCTTTACAGCACTTTATTTTAATGATAGTCAAGAGGGTTGACTATATAGTCGATGTACCATTTCATACAAAAGAAAACATACCTAGCATTCCATCAATACTGTATATAATTTTCTGCTTTATTTTTGTTAATACTGTACCTTTAAGACAGATGTAAGGTACATAAGGAGAATGCTGTATACTGCACAGTGTCCAGATAGCATTTCCTGTACATAACATAAGGCATGCATCACACCAGAGGCACAGTGTCAAAAGAAATTGCGTTCACATGTTGGAAACTATAGATATATATTTACTTGCATGACAGCAGTATGCCATTTTCCTGGTTGGATATCAGAGATAAAGAGCAAGCTCCAGGCTCTGAATACTGAAGTTAAAAGAAGTGAAACTTAAATGGATTCTGTGAAAAATAGTATACTGGAAGGTTCAGCGTATTTGCAGGACAGAACATTATGGCAACGTGCAGATAACGCTTGCATATTGCAGCCAATAAAACAGCGATAGCAGATGTAAGAAGCATATCACAGGTGGGGTGTAGAACATTAAAAGCAATGTATCAGATGGCAATGTCAGATTTGAGTGAAGAGAGAAAAATAATATTTAAAAGCCCTGCGCCTAGCTTCCAATTTATGCAGAAGAATATTGGAAACTGACATAAAGGAAAGACAGACGTAAAGAGGCTTTCGGAGACTTGGAAAGTTACATAGGAAAAAAGAAAATCTTTGTGTTTAAGGATACAGAGGAAGACATTGAAAAAGACATAGAGACACAGATAATCTTTGTGGTTAGGATCAAAAATCGTGTTTGAAAATCCAAAGCAGATGAACTTCAAATATCTCCGAAACGCAACGTTAATCCAACAAGAGAGTTCAACCAGAACTGTGTGTTATAAGTAATTTGTCAGGGTGTCTTGGATGTAGGGAACCACTGCTAAGACATTAGCTGAAGACAACAATGCATAAAATATCACTTCTGGAATGTAACAAAGCCAAACTTTCCTGGTTCTTGCACAGTCTTGTTGAAAAGTATTCAGTTCCTTCCAGATGTCCTACATTAGATTTGTCACAGTAAATACTCTTCGACCTGGAAATTCAGGTTTGATCTCAGTTTATTGTGACCCCATACCTTCCCGCAAATAATACTCAGGGGCTCATAGGAGTTTTAATTCCCCTGTCATTTTTATTTTTTATTAAAAGTGAAACATTTTTGCAAATATAAATATTTAAAAATTTAGAAGAATTTTAAAGATTTTCAGTAACAATTTAGGTGGTTACAGTCTGTTGTCTCGATCGGTTGCCAATGGATATAACCATGAATGCAGGAACTTTCTATGGTGTGATTTACATATTGTGATTTTCTGTAGTTTATATGTAAACTCCTCTTCATAGGTAAAGCACCATGGAATCAATGGTGCTCTAAAATAAATAAGAATGAAAATATACCCTGGCCATGGTTATTTTACTGTCACATCACTGTATATCATCCATGGATTATGACTGGGGTTGAGCCGATCTTGAAATTTCAGGATCATTTTTAAAATCCGATTTCTGATCGTTTTCCATTCGAACCCGATCCCAATGCAAGTCAATGGGATTTTTTTTTTTTATGTAGATTGTGAGCCCCACATAGGGATCACAATGTACTTTTTTTTTTTTTTACCTTTCTCATTTAAGTAGTAACTTTGTAGAATGGGAGGAAATCCACGCAAACACAGGGAGAACATACAAACTCCTTGCAGATGTTGCTCCTGGGGGGATTCGAACCCAGGACTCAAGCGCTGCAAGGCTGCAGTGCTAACCACTGAGCCACCGTGTTGCCGCATCAATGGGATTTTTTAAATAATCGAAGATCGGATTTTAAAAACATTCCTATTCACTACACATCATGTAGTCCAAAAATTGTTTCAATTTTTTGACTCCACGCTGTGCAGTGATTTAAAAAAAAATCCCCTCTGGTGTCCGCTTACCTGCACAGATCCGCTGCCGCTCCCAGTTCTTCTTGGTCCGGTCCGGTCTTCGTCTCTCCTTCACAGGCCATCAGAGTGCCGCCACCTCCACGGGGGGCCACTGGCGCCACAGCAAACTTATGCCCCATAGTGGCACAGGGGCCACTATGGGATATAATAATATGTGCAGGGGCCATTATGGGGCATAATACTGTGTGCCGAGGCCACTATGGGGCATTATACTGTGTGCAGGAGTCACTATGGGGCATAATACTGTGTGCAGGGGCCAATAAGGGGTATAACACTGTGTGCAGGGGCCACTATGGGGCATAATACTTTATTCAGGGGCCACTATGGGGTACAATACTGTGTGCAGGGGCCACTATGGGGCATAATAATGTATGCAGGGGCCACTATGGGGCATAAAAATGTGTGCTGGGGCCACTATGGGGCATAATACTGTGTGCAGGGGCCACTATGGGACATAATACTGTGTGCTGGGGCCACTATGGGGCATAATACTTTGTACAGGAGTCACTATGGGGGATAATACTGTGTGCAGAGGACACTATGGGGCATAACACTGTGTGCAGGAGTCACTATGATGCATAATACTGTGTGCAGGGGTCACTATGGGCATAATAGTGTGCGTAGAAATGCAGGGGTTGGTCGAGGTCTTTGGTGTCGGTCAGGGAGGGGGACCCATGTCAAAAGTTCGCCACGGGGCCCCGTCATTCCTAGTTACGCCATTGCTTTGGGTATGTTCACACTATCATCATTATAGTCCATTGATCTCATTCTTCACCAGCATTCACTGTAATGTACAAATACATGACTGAAACTTTTTTCCGTCATTTGTGTTTACATTTGTAATGGAGGAAACAGTTGCACAAGCACAAGAATCTTTTCTTCAATTAGTAAACATTCAAGTCAGAACAAAGCTCTTGTCATATTTTTTACATTAGAGTGAATAGGAACTGGCGCCGTCTAGATCAGTCACTCTATCGTCGCTTAAGTCCGTTGTTCTGATCCTATGACAGATGAGCACGATAGACTATAAATGTTCTAGTGTGAAGGCAGCCTTATTTATCTCAATAGAGTTGTTTTGGGCAAGTACATAGATTTCTGCAAGCCCCATTCCAGTCAATGAGACAGTCACAGAACTTAACGCAACAAAACTGACATGTGTAAGCTGCTGTTGGGCTTGGTCCAATGACCATGTACAGTATTTTAACAGTTTTTTTATGTCACTATGTGCTTAAAGGCAGATTTTTTAAAATTTCATATCCCCTGCACCCACAGAGGGTGCACCTCCTATATGAGGAAACGATGGCGAGATGTGCCCCTGCACTGAAATCTATGCCAGCTTGTAACTGGCATAGACAAGAGGGATGCTTTACACCTATAAATTGCTGAAAATGAATATAAATCTGACACTATGCCTCAACGTCACGCACATCCAAGGGAAGTGGAGGTGAATGCGATTTCCACAAAAATGTGTGAATTTTTCATGTTGTGTGAAAGGCGCGATAAATCTCCTTCATAGAGTTTTAAGTGTGACTTTAAACACTGAAGCAGTACTAAGAAAAACTAAGAACTAATAAACTGCAGGCACAATAGATTGTGCATGTATATTTAGGGAAGATAAAAGTAGCGCACTTTGGATAGCCTGTTTTTATTAGAAGTCTCGTTCATTGATGGTCACAAAGTATCTTACTGACGAGACCACCAACAATTGACTATAAGCAGTAGTAAAGCATGATGGTAAACATTTCATTTTCCTGCAGCATCTCTACAGAGTAAATGAGACCTGTCTGTATAATACCGAGTAACCAACAGGCTTGGATTGGCCCACTGGTAAACTGTTGAATCCCCCGGTTGGCCCCTGAGCCAGGTGGGCCTCCAGTTTACCTTGGCATAGTATACTACACTCAATGTGCTTTATACAGATACTCCATACAGCACCTCAACCAGGCTATATGCTGGTATAATATACAGTCCTATGAAAAAGTTTGGGCACCCCTATTAATCTTAATCATTTTTAGTTCTAAATATTTTGGTATTTGCAACAGCCATTTCAGTTTGATATATCTAATAACTGATGGATACAGTAATATTTCAGGATTGAAATGAGGTTTATTGTACTAACAGAAAATGTGCAATATGCATTAAACCAAAATTTGACCGGTGCAAAAGTATGGGCACCTCAACAGAAAAGTGACATTAATATTTAGTAGATCCTCCTTTTGCAAAGATAACAGCCTCTAGTCGCTTCCTGTAGCTTTTAATCAGTTCCTGGATCCTGGATAAAGGTATTTTGGACAAACAATTCAAGTTCAGTTAAGTTAGATGGTCGCCGAGCATGGACAGCCCGCTTCAAATCATCCCACAGATGTTCAATGATATTCAGGTCTGGGGACTGGGATGACCATTCCAGAACATTGTAATTGTTCCTCTGCATGAATGCCTGAGGATTTGGAGCGGTGTTTGGATCATTGTCTTGCTGAAATATCCATCCCCGGCGTAACTTCAACTTCGTCACTGATTCTTGAACATTATTCTCAAGAATCTGCTGATACTGAGTGGAATCCATGCGACCCTCAACTTTAACAAGATTCCCAGTGCCGGCATTGGCCACACAGCCCCAAAGCATGATGGAACCTCCACCAAATTTTACAGTGGGTAGCATGTGTTTTTCTTGGAATGCTGTTTCTTTTTGGACGCCATGCATAACGCCTTTTTTTATAACCAAACAACTCAATCTTTGTTTCCAAAATGAAGTTGGCTTCTCCAAATGTGCTTTTGCATACCTCAGGCGACTCGGTTTGTGGTGTGCTTGCAGAAATGGCTTCTTTCTCATCACTCTCCCATACAGCTTCTCCTTGTGCAAAGTGCGCTGTATTGTTACCGATGCACAGTGACACCATCTGCAGCAAGATGATGCTGCAGCTCTTTGGAGGTGGTCTGTGGATTGTCCTTGACTGTTCTCACCATTCTTCTTCTCTGCCTTTCTGATATTTTTCTTGGCCTGCCACTTCTGGGCTTAACAAGAACTGTCCCTGTGCTCTTCCATTTCCTTACTATGTTCCTCACAGTGGAAACTGACAGGTTAAATCTCTGAGACAACTTTTTGTATCCTTCCCCTGAACAACTATGTTGAACAATCTTTGTTTTCAGATCATTTGAGAGCGGGCTGTCCATGTTCGGCGACCATCAAACTTAACTGAACTTGAATTGTTTTGTAGAAAGAAATGGTCCAAAATCCCTTCATCCAGGATCCAGGAACTGATTAAAAGCTACAGGAAGCGACTAGAGGCTGTTATCTTTGCAAAAGGAGGATGTACTAAATATTAATGTCACTTTTCTGTTGAGGTGCCCATATTTTTGCACCGGTCAAATTTTGGTTTAATGCATATTGCGCATTTTCTGTTAGTACAATAAACCTCATTTCAATCCTGAAATATTACTGTGTCCATCAGTTATTAGATATATCAAACTGAAATGGCTGTTGCAAACACCAAAATATTTAGAACTAAAAATGATTAAGATTAATAGGGGTGCCCAAACTTTTTCATAGGACTGTATTGGTGAATATTATTTAATTCATTTATTTGTATGCTATAGACCCACTGAGCTGCTTATATGAAATCCAGGCATGAACCGGTATCCTTCCCCTCAGGTCACATCTTCTCAATCACAATGCAGGTGCCCCAATAACCAATAATCTTGCAGAGTCTTGTTGCTGCCTTTGATCTGCTGTTGTGTGAGCACATACTGTATGCCTGCAGAACGGTCCAATTCAAGGCAAGAGTCCAGCTGTAGACTACTGACAGGGCCCCTGGGACAAAATTATGTTATCAGAATTTTAGGAATCTGCATCAGGTAATATTTGCATGTAGCTGTTAAGTAATCCCTGAGAATTCATTTCACCAGTCTTCTAGAGCTGGAGACAATGTTATGAAGCAGTTTTCCTCTTGGTGGAAGCTATTGAATAGGAGAAACTCCTCTATAGACTCAAATTTCTCTTTTACAGGTTTTGCAAAAACTTTTAATAAGAATATTTATCAAAACAGTAGTCTGAAATACAGTGGCATAACTAAAGTCTTGTGGTCCGGGTGCAATCTTATGTCCGGGGCCCCCTACCTCATTCCTACAGAGAATTCTTGATAGTGATGGTTACGGGTACCAGGAAGTTTAATCCACCTTAGTGTGGTTCGGGTAATCTGTGATCTCTTTGGCTTAGGGAACAGATGGAAGCTGCAATCTCAATACTGATGCCAGTGCTTATGGGCTCTGTAAGGGCAATAATTCGCAATGTGCCGCGTTTACGGGACGTTAGCACCGCGATTTTGACGGTGGATGTTTGCAGTCGCGTTTACGCGGCGCTAACACGACCGCAAACATGCACCGTCAAAATCGCAGCGCTAACGTCCCGCAAACGTCCCGTAAACGCGGCGCATTGCGCGCCCATTTACTCTGTGTGAATAGGCCCTAAGGCTCCTGGGCCCTGGTGCAACTGCACCCTCTGCACCCCCTCAAGTTACGCCCCTGCTGAAATATCTTAGAGATGCAACAGAGTAAGTATTTGGTTGCATTTGTTGCTATTAAATGGATATTTCCATGTGCAACACTTATGATGTCCATAGGATATGCTAAACTTTTCCAATAGATTCTGGACTCACTATTGGGACTTGCATCTATCTTGAGAACAAGTGTTTCCTCAACCCCTGTCTCTCCTCAATGAGCGAAGAGCACTTGCATGTACAGCTCTCTCTAGGATCCCTTTAACTTCACACAGTTTCATGAGAAATACAATTGTAGTGCACATTAATAATTTTCTAAATCATCGTATTCTGATGTTAACCAGCAGACTGGCCAAAGTCTGTGCACTAAACTAGAAAGCATCATGCTCTGGTTGCTAGGCTACTGTCTTCTTTGTGAAAACCAACGTCATAGACATGCTATGGCACTGGCTGTCAAGCTGAAGATGGTAACCTAAGAAGCAGAACAGAAAGCTTTCTAGTTTAAGGCAAATAGTAGCATGGACTTCATTCTACAGGCTAATGATTATAGTGCAAAGTTTTGCATTACGTCATTTTTTTCATGAAGCTGGAGGTATGCTAAAGGATACCTGAGTTTTCATGAAAGGTTTGAATATATGCAGGGTCTTGTTGGGCAGCATGTCTCTACTATGGCTGTATAAGCCTTCAGAAATGAGGTCCTATCAGTTTTTCTGCTGCTAATAGTCACATTATGGCTGCAGCACATTTTGTTTTTGTCTCTGAGGATGGGCGTCTACAATAAGGAGCAGTCTGCCATCCTCACCTATCCATTATAACAGGTTTGGTTTGGTTACCTGAGTGCTAGCTGAGAAAAGCCCAAGTGACCATCATATAGGAGATTCCAGAACACTGGACTGCAAATATAAGGCAGATACATGCTGGTACCTACTCCATTCTAGCATCTACCATCAGGAAATCTGCTTACTGTCTGTGAATAATATCCCACCTATAATCACACAAGCAGGTAGAAGTAGATACAAGTATATAGAAGATTTGTCTTAGATTGTAAGTTGTTCAGTCCTTTGCACAGAGCAGTTTGCAAATGTGTGTGAGGCTGTGGGGTGATCAACTCCTCCCATTTGTATTCATACTGTGTGATGGGACTAGCCCCTTACCTTCACAGCCATCCATCTAATATCTATGGAGATAAAAACTAGTTTAGCAACATTGAGTGAACTAATAATTAGCTACAAGGGGGACACCAAGTAGCACAAAGTTAAGAGAGGTTTTTCATCAAAAAGCAGAAACATTTTTAATTAAAATGCATTACATTTTGGTCCAGAATCACATGCTCTATGAAATGTTTGAAGAGTCCATGGTTGGACAACATAAATCTATAGGGAGTTACCTTCCAAAAGGTGGCGCTAGAGTTCAATCCTTTTTCCACCAATGACATCTTATTGCACATTCCTTACTTAGAATTCTTAGAGTATACATGATCTAATAAGCCCCTGTACTGTCTCTCCCTAATAAGACATAGTATCCTTTCTGACCCACATCTTAGACCTCTCACAGAGCCAGCTAGTACCTTGCTCTGCCCTGATCCTTTGATCTCCAGATGGGTCCCTTTTTCTTTTTGGGAAGTTATTCTGGCTTAGCTATTATTTTTTACCTTTTCCAGTTCTTTTTTTACCACATAGAAAGGTTTCGATAACAAACACTATATATTCACCAGTCCATTAGGTCCAGGATCCAGAGTAGAGTCTCTGTTTGGGATCCTGGTCTTAGTTGACATTCTGCCTGAACATAAGTGCATTAGCCAGTCAGTGGCTGAGAGCTGATGCTCCATTTCAGGAGAACATCGCCTCCGCCGCCTCCTGCCGCCTCCAGCTCAAGAACATCCACCGAATTCGCCCCTTCCTCACCCAGGAAACTACCAAGACGCTCGTCCAGGCCCTCATAATCTCCCGCCTAGACTACTGCAACACCCTTCTCCATGGACTCCCAGCAAACACCCTCGCCCCCCTCCAGTCCACCTTAAACTGTGCTGCTCGCTTAATCCACCTCACCCCCCGATCTTCATCGGCTGCTCCCCTCTGCCAGTCCCTCCACTGGCTACCTATAGCCCAGCGAATTGAGTTCAAGCTACTAACGCTAACATACAAAGCCATTCACAACCTGTCCCCTCCATATATCTCTGAACTAATCTCCCACTACCTGCCCACACGTAACCTCAGATCCTCCAATGACCTCCTACTCCGCTCTGCTCTCATCTGCTCCTCACACAACCGTCTCCAAGATTTCTCTCGTGCATCCCCCATACTCTGGAACTCATTACCAAGACACATACGACTATCCCCCACAATCACAGGCTTCAAGAAGGCCCTGAAGACTCACCTATTCAGGAAGGCCTACAACCTCCAATAACACTATCACCGCACCACCATCTGTACAGTCTCCCCCCCTCTCCTTCTGTCTCTACTCCCCTTTCCTCATAAATTACAAGCCCTCGCGGGCAGAGCCCTCTACCCCACTGTGCCAATCGGTCACTGTTAGTATTATATCTACCTGTATATTCTGTGTATTGTATGTAACCCCCAAATGTAAAGCACCATGGAATTAATGGTGCTATATAAATAAATAATAATAATAATAACATCACTGCTCAGTCACTGGTTGGCTGACGCACTCCTGTGGGATGAAGGTCAAGAAGGCTGGAGGCACAAATGAAAACTTTTTGCTGGACCCCTGTCTGAGTGGACAGGTGAGTATATAGTATTTGTTATTGTAAGTCTCCATATAGAGTAAAAAAAAGAAATGGAACAACCCTGTAACTATTAGGAAACACTTTCCCCACATAATAGTATACTTACATTTCTACCTTGAGGTCCACAACAAATTTTGGTTTTCTGACCTTCAGGCTACAGCCCTACGTTGAAAAAATGCAGCATTATTGCCGCTATGGAAACGCTCTGTAAAAAAAAAACGCTGCATTTTATTGTACCTGCAAAGTGATTATGGCTAATCCCATCCACACATTACAGATAAAAATCTGCTTCGTTTTCAAAGATGCCCATTAGAGATGAGCGAACACTAAAATGTTCGAGGTTCGAAATTCGATTCGAACAGCCGCTCAATGTTCGTGTGTTCGAACGGGTTTCGAACCCCATTATAGTCTATGGGGAACAGATACTCGTTAAGGGGGAAACCCAAATCCGTGTCTGGAGGGTCACCAAGTCCACTATGACACCCCAGGAAATGATGCCAACACCTCTGGAATGACACTGGGACAGCAGGGGAAGCATGTCTGGGGGCATCTAACACACCAAAGACCCTCTATTACCCCAACATCACAGCCTAACAACTACACACTTTACACACTCAATACCACCTCTCTGACAGTAGGAAAACACCTTGAAACATGTGTATTTGGCACTTGCAGTGAAGAGAGCTTGTCACCAGCAGTGAATTTGGCCCTTGTAGTAAGTTGAGGTTGGCACCAACATTTGTTTTGAAAATCAGGGTGGATTGAGCCTCTAACCAGCAGAGTTTGGGCAAATTCATGGTGGAGGGAGCCTCTAAAAACCCCAGTTTGGACCAATTCATGGTGGAGGGAGACTCTAAAAACCCCAGTTTGGACCAATTCATGGTGGAGGGAGCCTCTAAAAACCCCAGTTTGGACCAATTCATGGTGGAGGGAGCCTCTAACCAGCCCAGTTTGGGCAAATTCATGGTGGAGGGAGCCTCTAACCAGCCCAGTTTGGACCAATTAATGGTGGAGGGAGCCTCTAACCAGCCCAGTTTGGACCAATTAATGGTGGAGGGAGCCTCTAACCACCCCAGTTTGGACCAATTCATGGTGGAGGGAGCCTCTAACCAGCCCAGTTTGGACCAATTCATGGTGGAGGGAGCCTCTAAAAAACCCAGTTTGGACCAATTCATGGTGGAGGGAGCCTCTAAACAGCCCAGTTTGGGCAAATTCATGGTGGAGGGAGCCTCTAACCACCCCAGTTTGGACCAATTCATGGTGGAGGGAGCCTCTAAACAGCCAAGTTTGGACCAATTCATGGTGAAGGGAGCCTCTAAAAACCCGTTTGGACCAATTCATGGTGGAGGGAGCCTCTAACCAGCCCAGTTTGGGCAAATTCATGGTGGAGGGAGCCTCTAAACAGCCCAGTTTGGGCAAATTCATGGTGGAGGGAGCCTCTAACCAGCCCAGTTTGGACCAATTCATGGTGGAGGGAGCCTCTAACCAGCCCAGTTTGGGCAAATTCATGGTGGAGGGAGCCTCTAAACAGCCCAGTTTGGGCAAATTCATGGTGGAGGGAGCCTCTAACCAGCCCAGTTTGGACCAATTAATGGTGGAGGGAGCCTCTAAACAGCCAAGTTTTGGGAAATTCATGGTGGAGGGAGCCTCTAACCAGCCCAGTTTGGACCAATTAATGGTGGAGGGAGCCTCTAACCACCCCAGTTTGGACCAATTCATGGTGGAGGGAGCCTCTAAACAGCCAAGTTTGGACCAATTCATGGTGGAGGGAGCCTCTAAAAACCCCAGTTTGGACCAATTCATGGTGGAGGGAGCCTCTAACCAGCCCAGTTTGGGCAAATTCATGGTGGAGGGAGCCTCTAAACAGCCCAGTTTGGGCAAATTCATGGTGGAGGGAGCCTCTAACCAGCCCAGTTTGGACCAATTAATGGTGGAGGGAGCCTCTAAACAGCCAAGTTTTGGGAAATTCATGGTGGAGGGAGCCTCTAACCAGCCCAGTTTGGACCAATTCATGGTGGAGGGAGCCTCTAACCAGCCCAGTTTGGACCAATTCATGGTGGAGGGAGCCTCTAAACAGCCCAGTTTGGGCAAATTCATGGTGGAGGGAGCCTCTAACCAGCCCAGTTTGGACCAATTAATGGTGGAGGGAGCCTCTAAACAGCCAAGTTTTGGGAAATTCATGGTGGAGGGAGCCTCTAACCAGCCCAGTTTGGACCAATTAATGGTGGAGGGAGCCTCTAACCAGCCCAGTTTGGACCAATTAATGGTGGAGGGAGCCTCTAAACAGCCAAGTTTTGGGAAATTCATGGTGGAGGGAGCCTCTAACCAGCCCAGTTTGGACCAATTCATGGTGGAGGGAGCCTCTAAACAGCCCAGTTTGGGCAAATTCATGGTGGAGGGAGCCTCTAAAAAACCCAGTTTGGACCAATTCATGGTGGAGGGAGCCTCTAATTAGCCCAGTTTGGACCAATTAATTGTGGAGGGAGCCTCTAACCAGCCCAGTTTGGACCAATTAATGGTGGAGGGAGCCTCTAACCACCCCAGTTTGGACCAATTCATGGTGGAGGGAGCCTCTAAACAGCCAAGTTTGGACCAATTCATGGTGGAGGGAGCCTCTAAAAACCCCAGTTTGGACCAATTCATGGTGGAGGGAGCCTCTAACCAGCCCAGTTTGGGCAAATTCATGGTGGAGGGAGCCTCTAACCAGCCCAGTTTGGACCAATTAATGGTGGAGGGAGCCTCTAAACAGCCAAGTTTTGGGAAATTCATGGTGGAGGGAGCCTCTAACCAGCCCAGTTTGGACCAATTCATGGTGGAGGGAGCCTCTAACCAGCCCAGTTTGGACCAATTCATGGTGGAGGGAGCCTCTAACCAGCCCAGTTTGGACCAATTCATGGTGGAGGGAGCCTCTAACCAGCCCAGTTTGGGCCAATTCATGGTGGAGGGAGCCTCTAAAAAACCCAGTTTGGACCAATTCATGGTGGAGGGAGCCTCTAAACAGCCCAGTTTGGGCAAATTCATGGTGGAGGGAGCCTCTAACCACCCCAGTTTGGACCAATTCATGGTGGAGGGAGCCTCTAAACAGCCAAGTTTGGACCAATTCATGGTGAAGGGAGCCTCTAAAAACCCGTTTGGACCAATTCATGGTGGAGGGAGCCTCTAACCAGCCCAGTTTGGGCAAATTCATGGTGGAGGGAGCCTCTAAACAGCCCAGTTTGGGCAAATTCATGGTGGAGGGAGCCTCTAACCAGCCCAGTTTGGACCAATTCATGGTGGAGGGAGCCTCTAACCAGCCCAGTTTGGGCAAATTCATGGTGGAGGGAGCCTCTAAACAGCCAAGTTTGGACCAATTCATGGTGAAGGGAGCCTCTAAAAACCCGTTTGGACCAATTCATGGTGGAGGGAGCCTCTAACCAGCCCAGTTTGGGCAAATTCATGGTGGAGGGAGCCTCTAAACAGCCCAGTTTGGGCAAATTCATGGTGGAGGGAGCCTCTAACCAGCCCAGTTTGGACCAATTCATGGTGGAGGGAGCCTCTAACCAGCCCAGTTTGGACCAATTCATGGTGGAGGGAGCCTCTAACCAGCCCAGTTTGGACCAATTCATGGTGGAGGGAGCCTCTAAACAGCCCAGTTTGGGCAAATTCATGGTGGAGGGAGCCTCTAAAAAACCCAGTTTGGACCAATTCATGGTGGAGGGAGCCTCTAATTAGCCCAGTTTGGACCAATTAATTGTGGAGGGAGCCTCTAACCAGCCCAGTTTGGACCAATTAATGGTGGAGGGAGCCTCTAACCTGCCCAGTTTGGACCAATTAATGGTGGAGGGAGCCTCTAACCACCCCAGTTTGGACCAATTCATGGTGGAGGGAGCCTCTAACCAGCCCAGTTTGGACCAATTCATGGTGGAGGGAGCCTCTAACCAGCCCAGTTTGGACCAATTCATGGTGGAGGGAGCCTCTAAAAAACCCAGTTTGGACCAATTCATGGTGGAGGGAGCCTCTAAACAGCCCAGTTTGGGCAAATTCATGGTGGAAGGAGCCTCTAACCAGCAGAGTTGTGGGAAAGCAGGGTGGAGGGAGCCTCTAACCAGCAGAGTTGGTGGAAATCAGGGTGGAGGGAGCCTCTAACCAGCAGAGTTGGGGGAAATCATGTTGGAGGGAGCCTAGTATTAGCAGAATTGTGCAACGCTTATGGTGGATGAGTATGAGGATGCGGAGGAATTGGAGAGGTTGAGTACAGACATGGAGTTTCATGTTGGGGTGCTTTACACAGGTGGGCACAAAAATGAAGGCTCTATCCAGTGGTGGTTCATTTTTATCAAAGTGAGCCGGTCGGCACTCTCAGCTGACAGACGGGTGCGCTTGTCAGTGATGATGCCACCGGCTGCACTGAACACCCTCTCAGATAGGACGCTGGCGGCAGGACAGGACAGCACCTCCAAGGCATATAGGGCAAGTTCAAGCCACAGGTCCAACTTCGACACCCAATACGTGTAGGGCGCAGAGGGGTCGGAGAGGACAGGGCTGTGGTCGGAAAGGTATTCCCGCAACATGCGCCTATACTTCTCACGCCTGGTGACACTAGGACCCTCCGTGGCGGCACTTTGGCGAGGGGGTGCCATCAAGGTGTCCCAGACCTTAGACAGTGTGCCCCTCGTTTGTGTGGACCGGTGAGAACTTGGTTGCCTACTGGAGGAACTGCCCTCCCTGCCGCCAACGTCACATGCTGGAAACATCTCCATCATATTCTGCACCAATTGCCTGTGGCAAGCATTGATGCGATTGGCCCTCCCCTCTACCGGAATAAAAGACGAGATGTTGTTTTTATACCGGGGGTCAAGGATAGCAAAGATCCAGTACTGGTTGTCCTCCATGATTTTGACAATACGCTTGTCGGTTGTAAAGCACCCCAACATGAACTCAGCCATGTCTGCCACAGTGTTAGTTGGCATGACTCCTCTGGCCCCACCGGAAAGTTCAATCTCCATTTCCTCCTCATCCTCCATGTCTACCCATCCGCGCTGCAACAATGGGACGATTCGAAGTTGCCCGGAAGCCTCCTGTATCACCATCACATCATCGGACAACTCTTCTTCCTCCTCCTCCTCCTCCTCCTCCTCCATTAAACGCAGTGAAGCGGACAGATGTGTGGACCTACTCTCCAGCTGTGACGGATCGGATGCTATCCCTAACTCCTCTGTGTGATCTGAGTTATCCCTGATGTCAATCAGGGATTCTCTCAGAACACACAAGAGCGGGATTGTAAGGCTCACCATCGCATCCTCAGAGCTCACCCTCCTTGTGGACTCCTCAAAGACCCGTAGGATGTCACAAAGGTCTCTCATCCATGGCCACTCATGGATGTGAAACTGAGGCAGCTGACTTTGTGGCACCCTAGGGTTTTGTAGCTGGTATTCCATCAAAGGTCTCTGCTGCTCAACCACTCTATTCAACATCTGAAACGTTGAGTTCCAGCGTGTGGGGACGTCGCACAAAAGCCGGTGTTGTGGCACATGCAGGCGTTGCTGGAGAGATTTTAAGCTAGCAGCGGCTACTGTCGACTTGCGAAAGTGGGCGCACATGCGCCGCACTTTCACCAGTAGCTCTGGAACATTGGGGTAGCTCTTTAGGAAACGTTGCACCACTAGGTTGAAGACGTGGGCCAGGCATGGAACATGTTGGAGTCCGGCAAGCTCCAGAGCTGCTACCAGGTTCCGGCCGTTATCACAAACGACCATGCCTGGGCCCAGGTGCAGCGGCTCAAACCATATTGCCGTCTCATCGAGGAGGGCATCCCTCACCTCGGAGGCAGTGTGCTGTCTGTCCCCCAAGCTGATCAGCTTCAGCACAGCCTGCTGACGTCTACCAACGCCAGTGCTGCAACGTTTCCAACTCGTAGCTGGGGTCAATCTAACAGCGGAGGAGGAGGCGGTGGCGGAGGAGGAGGCGGTAGAGGAGGAGGAGGAGGGGGGTGTTCTTCTCGTGTCCCTGCCAGGAATGTTAGGCGGGGAGACGAGGTACACCGGGCCAGTTTGGGAAGCAGTCCCAGCCTCAACTACATTCACCCAGTGTGCCGTCAGTGAAATGTAGCGTCCCTGTCCGCATGCACTTGTCCACGCGTCGGTGGTCAAGTGGACCTTTGTGCAAAGCGCGGAACTAAGGGCCCGCCTGATGTTGAGTGACACGTGCTGGTGCAAGGCGGGGACGGCACACCGGGAGAAGTAGTGACGGCTAGGGACGGCATAGCGAGGTGCCGCAGTTGCCATCAGGTCCAGGAAGGCGGGAGTTTCAACAAGCCGGAACGCCAACATCTCCTGGGCCAGCAGTTTAGCGATGTTGGCGTTCAAGGCTTGCGCGTGTGGGTGGTTAGCAGTGTATTTCTGCCGCCGCTCCAATGTCTGAGAGATGGTGGGTTGTTGTAAAGAAACGCCTGATGGTGCCTTTGATGGTGCAGGAGAAGGAGATAAGACAGGACCAGGGGAGGATGAGGTAGAAGTCAACAAAGTGGCGGAGGCAGATGAAGTGGTGTCCTGGCTCGTCCTCTGGAGTGCATCGCCAGCACAGTCAGCAGTGGCAGTGGCAGAGGCAGAGGCAGAGGCAGTGGCAGTGGCGTGAACGGCAGGCGGCCTTTGTCCTGCCGTTGCTGCCTGCCACTGATTCCAGTGCTTGGATTCCAAATGACGGCGCATTGAAGTGGTGGACAGGTTGCTCTTCTCAGAGCCCCTAATCAATTTCGAGAGGCAAATTGTGCAGACAACACTATATCTGTCCTCAGCGCATTCCTTGAAAAAACTCCACACCTTCGAGAAACGTGCCCTCGAGGTGGGAGTTTTTCGGGGCTGGGTACGAACTGGAACATCTTGGGAGATTCCGGGTGTGGCCTGGCTTCGCCTAAGCTGCTGACCTCTGCCTCTGCCTCTAGCTACCCTTTTTGGTGCTGCACCTGCCTCAACATCCACACTACTTTCCCCGCTTGACATCCCCCCTGTCCAGGTCGGGTCAGTGTCCTCATCATCCACCACTTCCTCTTCCAACTCCTGTCTCATCTCCTCCTCCCGCACAATGCGCCGGTCAACTGGATGCCCTGACGGCAACTGCGTCACATCATCGTCGATGAGGGTGGGTTGCTGGTCATCCACCACCAAATCGAACGGAGATGGAGGAGACTCTAGTGTTTGAGCATCTGGACACAGATGCTCCTCTGTTAGGTTCGTGGAATCGTGACGTGGAGAGGCAGGTTGAGGGACAATGAAAGGAGCGGAGAACAGCTCTGGGGAGCAGGGACAGTTTGGGTTATTGTTCTGTAAAGCTTCGGAATTTTGGGAGGAAGGAAGACAAGACTGTTGGGTAATAGGAGGAGAGGAGGCAGAGTCTGACTGGCTGCTGGACAATGTGCTGTAAGCGTTCTCTGACAGCCATTGCAAGACCTGTTCCTGGTTCTCGGGCCTACTAAGGTTTGTACCCTGCAGTTTAGTTAATGTGGCAAGCAACCCTGGCACTGTGGAGTGGCGCAATGCTTGCTGCCCCACAGGAGTAGGCACGGGACGCCCTGTGGCTTCACTGCTACCTTGCTCCCCAGAACCATTCCCCCGACCTCGCCCACGGCCTCGTCCACGTCCCTTTCCGGGAGCCTTGCGCATTTTGAATTCCTAGTTAGAAATTGGCACTGTATACCAGTAGTAAAAATTGTGGGTGCACGTAACCCCAATATATTCTTTGAATTCCCAGTCAGAAACTGGCACTATATGGCAGTAGCAAGAAATGAGGGTATTTGTATTCCCAATATACTCTTTGAATTCCCAGTCAGACAATGGCACTGTATACCAGTAGTAAAAATTGTGGGTGCACGTAACCCCAATATATTCTTTGAATTCCCAGTCAGAAACTGGCACTATATGGCAGTAGCAAGAAATGAGGGTATTTGTATTCCCAATATACTCTTTGAATTCCCAGTCAGACAATGGCACTGTATACCAGTAGTAAAAATTGTGGGTGCACGTAACCCCAATATATTCTTTGAATTCCCAGTCAGAAACTGGCACTATATGGCAGTAGCAAGAAATGAGGGTATTTATAACCCCAATATATTCTTTGAATTCCCAGTCAGACAATGGCACTGTATACCAGTAGTAAAAATTGTGGGTGCACGTAACCCCAATATATTCTTTGAATTCCCAGTCAGAAACTGGCACTATATGGCAGTAGCAAGAAATGAGGGTATTTGTATTCCCAATATACTCTTTGAATTCCCAGTCAGACAATGGCACTGTATACCAGTAGTAAAAATTGTGGGTGCACGTAACCCCAATATATTCTTTGAATTACCAGTCAGAAACTGGCACTATATGGCAGTAGCAAGAAATGAGGGTATTTGTATTCCCAATATACTCTTTGAATTCCCAGTCAGACAATGGCACTGTATACCAGTAGTAAAAATTGTGGGTGCACGTAACCCCAATATATTCTTTGAATTCCCAGTCAGAAACTGGCACTATATGGCAGTAGCAAGAAATGAGGGTATTTGTATTCCCAATATACTCTTTGAATTCCCAGTCAGACAATGGCACTGTATACCAGTAGTAAAAATTGTGGGTGCACGTAACCCCAATATATTCTTTGAATTACCAGTCAGAAACTGGCACTATATGGCAGTAGCAAGAAATGAGGGTATTTGTATTCCCAATATACTCTTTGAATTCCCAGTCAGACAATGGCACTGTATACCAGTAGTAAAAATTGTGGGTGCACGTAACCCCAATATATTCTTTGAATTACCAGTCAGAAACTGGCACTATATGGCAGTAGCAAGAAATGAGGGTATTTATAACCCCAATATATTCTTTGAATTCCCAGTCAGACAATGGCACTGTATACCAGTAGTAAAAATTGGGGGTGCACGTAACCCCAATATATTCTTTGAATTCCCAGTCAGAAACTGGCACTATATGGCAGTAGCAAGAAATGAGGGTATTTGTATTCCCAATATACTCTTTGAATTCCCAGTCAGACAATGGCACTGTATACCAGTAGTAAAAATTGTGGGTGCACGTAACCCCAATATATTCTTTGAATTACCAGTCAGAAACTGGCACTATATGGCAGTAGCAAGAAATGAGGGTATTTGTATTCCCAATATACTCTTTGAATTCCCAGTCAGACAATGGCACTGTATACCAGTAGTAAAAATTGTGGGTGCACGTAACCCCAATATATTCTTTGAATTACCAGTCAGAAACTGGCACTATATGGCAGTAGCAAGAAATGAGGGTATTTGTATTCCCAATATACTCTTTGAATTCCCAGTCAGACAATGGCACTGTATACCAGTAGTAAAAATTGTGGGTGCACGTAACCCCAATATATTCTTTGAATTACCAGTCAGAAACTGGCACTATATGGCAGTAGCAAGAAATGAGGGTATTTGTATTCCCAATATACTCTTTGAATTCCCAGTCAGACAATGGCACTGTATACCAGTAGTAAAAATTGTGGGTGCACGTAACCCCAATATATTCTTTGAATTCCCAGTCAGACACTGGCACTATATGGCAGTAGCAAGAAATGAGGGTATTTGTATTCCCAATATATTCTTTGAATTCCCAGTCAGACAATGGCACTGTATACCAGTAGTAAAAATTGTGGGTGCACGTAACCCCAATATATTCTTTGAATTACCAGTCAGAAACTGGCACTATATGGCAGTAGCAAGAAATGAGGGTATTTGTATTCCCAATATATTCTTTGAATTCCCAGTCAGACAATGGCACTGTATACCAGTAGTAAAAATTGTGGGTGTATATAGCCCCAATTCTATTGCTAGGGGACTTGCAGGGTATTTCTGGGGTGAAGGTGGGGGGGCACACCGTTGGAACGGGTATCGGGGTATATATCGGGTATACGGGAATACACTGACAGTGTATTCCATTCAGGATCCTGGGAAAGCTGGGTTGCGGCGATTGAGCCCGTCAGTGCCACGTTACACTGACAAGCTTCTCCCTGGAATTTAGATCTTACAAGAGCTGTTGGTTGTCTTCTCCTTCCTATCCTAGCCTGTCCCTGCCTACCCAGAATCTAAGCCCTAGCTAGCTGGACGGAAACCTCCGTCCCCGGTGAATTGCAAGCTCAGAATGACGCGAAGCTGGGCGGCGCTGTTCTTTTAAATTAGAGGTCACATGTTTTCGGCAGCCAATGGGTTTTGCCTACTTTTTTCAACGTCACCGGTGTCGTAGTTCCTGTCCCACCTACCCTGCGCTGTTATTGGAGCAAAAAAGGCGCCAGGGAAGGTGGGAGGGGAATCGAGTAATGGCGCACTTTACCACGCGGTGTTCGATTCGATTCGAACATGCCGAACAGCCTAATATCCGATCGAACATGAGTTCGATAGAACACTGTTCGCTCATCTCTAATGCCCATGTTTTTGCAAATCACAGCATTCTACTAGCAGAAATGCTGACTTTTCCCTATAGATTTAATAAGGGAAGAAAATCCTCTGTGTTTCACTATGTGGGGCCGTAGCCTCAGTGGTTGCAAGAAGGTGAAACAAACAGCTTCTCCCTAAGCTCTGTTACTACACATGAGCCACTAAATTATTGCAACTTGCCATTGTCTTCAGATTTTCACACACTGGCTAATACTACAATATCTACTGTAAGAAATGGGATTTCCTGTATTTATAAACTGTTATATGTGAAGAAAAATCTGTTGAGTAGAAATGGATGCGCTACAGTTCAGTTTGAAGATAATATTACTATGTCGCCAAAAAAACGAAATATTCTGCAATTTTATTGTGAGAAAAGAATAGTGTATAACAGCGAGATATGCATGATCCTATTCTTAAAATACTTGTATGTCGTTTGCTATATTGTGCCTAATTCTTAAAATTGGAACACCACAGTGCACATTTCCATATAGACATTGCTAGAGCACCAGGTGGTAAAAGGCCATTCAGGTGTATGATTGAGATGGAACTGATGGGAGGTTAGAAAATCTTGTATTCTAGGCATACTAACTAGATCCCTAGCTACAAGTGGCCCATATTATGTTTCCTTGTACATATTTGTGCACTGGATTTCTTATAGAACAATTTCATAATAACCGTGAATTTTTCTATTTGAGAACACATGTACCGTATATACTCAAGTATAAGCCGACCCAAATATAAGCCGAGGCCCCTAATTTTACCATAAAAAAACTGGGAAAACGTATTGACTCGAGTATAAGCCGAGGGGGGAAATGCAGCAGCTACTGGAAAATTTCAAAAATTAAAATGGTCGGAGATTTTGGGTGCAGTAGTTTCTGGGTACTGGGGAAGGGGAGGGGGTGTTTTGGTTGTCTGTCTGCCCCTTCGCTGAGCTTAAGGACTGGGATTTTTTCCCCCACTTGGAATTCAGCCTGGCTGAATATAGGGTATCTGCAGTGCTCCTATTAACCACTTCCCGACAGAACAGGAGCACTGCAGACCCTATATTCAGTAGACCGGGCACTGTCAGACACAGGGATACCTAATGCGTTTGTGTTTCACAGTCATTTTCTACCTTTATATGTATTCTAGGGAAAGGAGGGATTTAGAACTTTTATTTATATTATTTTTTTATATTTTTTTTAAGCTTCTTTTTTTTCACTATTTTATGGGAGATTCTATACATTACTATTGCGGCTGGTCAAAGACAAACCCCCCCCAAAAAAATTTTTTTTTCTTTTTTTGCTTGACTCGAGTATATGCCGAGGGGGGCTTTTTCAGCACAAAAACTGTGCTGAAAAACTCGGCTGATACTCGAGTATATACGGTATCTGAAAGACAGACAGATGACAGATAGTAACTGGTCATCCCTCCCAACCACTTTTAATTTCAGCAGGGGTTTATACCTGTTGTATTGGGAGTTATAGAGATATAGAACTTTGTGTAGATCGCTATTATTGCAGATTTGTTTTGCCTATGGTTCTATTCATACGTATTGAATTTGAACATTTTTTTTGTGGATTCTAAAATTCATGTCTAACCCAATGATAATTCACATCTAATTCACGTGACCATGATTTTTCAGATTGTGACAATAGGCTACTTATTTTGGGCAGAAACATACAGAGATTAGCTCCTAATAGAATTAATCCTTATATGGATCTATTGCATCCTGCCTATGCAGAAAAGAATTGTGTGGGTTTTGGTAACAATAGGTACAACGATGTACATACAATAGAATAAAATACATAGTTATATTTATATGTAGAATACATAGGGGGAAAAATGAGATTAGTTAACAACTTCTGCAAGTTTTAATCTTTTTAGTCTGTTTTTTTAATTAAAGCACCTTATTTGCCAGTCACTTAGGTTACATTTACATCTGTCAGAGGCTTCATAAGGTCTCATTTCTATTCAGTCTGTTTCTTTGTTTCTATGATGGAACAGAAGAATGGACTAAACAATGCAGATGTGAAAATCCATTTACATATAATGAAACTGTTTTTTCAAAAGAACAACTATTGTAGTGGTAGTCATGTTTTTTATCTGATGTGACTTCAGACTACCAATTGCCAGTATTGGTAATCTGGGGGGAGCAGTAGACTATAGTATTCCCCTTGGTTGTGAAAGGATGGGGAAAGAATGTGGAAAGAATATGGGATAGAAGGGGAGCAGATTAAGACAAGGAAGAATATAACAACCCTGCACTAAGGCATCATTTTGTTCACTAACATACAGTTACTTGACCATTTAGCATAGCTGTTTGTCACTGAGATTTTTCCATTGCTATAGATAGATTGATAGATTTTTTTTATACTAGAATCTATAAAGTGAGGAATGAGGGGTGA
The DNA here is from genome assembly GCF_031893055.1 of Leptodactylus fuscus. Lineage (NCBI taxonomy): Eukaryota > Metazoa > Chordata > Amphibia > Anura > Leptodactylidae > Leptodactylus > Leptodactylus fuscus. The sequence continues at coordinate 62,850,437 of NC_134269.1, forward strand.
GTTCTCTGTATTACTTTCAGAGCTGTTATCCTCTTCTTTGAGGTTTGTGCAATCAGGTGTTAGGAACCTGATGCAACAAAAAACTCAGTAAGGTCCTAGGCTACTAGAATCCCCAAGCGCTGAGGCAGAAACAGTCCTGGGTGTGCTACGCTCTCCTAACTGGAGCAGAACCAGGTCCCGGAGTTCTTCACCAGAGCTCCTGACGGTGGAGTTGGACTTGGTAAAAGTCCAAGGCCCAGATCCGCAACTGCCTAGAGAGCAAAATACACCCAGCGAACCCCAAGTAGGAGGACCCAGAACCCAGTGACGTCCTACCAGATACATATATACATGAGGCAATCATTAGAGGTACTGGAGATAAAACATATTCCACCTCTACCCATCTCTTTGTATCTCTGTTCTGTCACCAATCTGGTAGACAAGATAATAGTGCTCCATTATATTGTTTCACACCCGGCATTCCCACTCCTCTTAGCATCCCCTTTATTGGACTAGTTATGTGCAAATGCCTTTTCATTCACTGAACTTAATGTTCAAAAAACTAATCGAAAAATACTTTTAAGCACCCACTAATTTGTAGCTATACGCTGGAAGTCTTAGACTACATGTATTCGGCTTTATATGCCTGACATGAATAAACTGACTGATATATAATTTACATACAGCTTTGAGACATTTGACTTATGAAATGCATTAAAAGGTCTAATAGCTGTTTCTTATCTTGCTGTACTGAGAGCAGCATACAATTTCAGCGATGTAACAATAAACTGCTATAATCACGTCTTATCGCACAATCACTACCACACAATGTTCAGCACTGGGATCCTCGGTGCAAAAGGTAAACATACATAGTACCTTAAAGCACAAGTACTGTAACAGTGAATGGAGGACAGCGGCTGACTGATCCCCTGAAGCAGTGCACACACATCCTTTCTAGAAGGTATCAGATATGTGTGTAGCATGCTAAAGGAAAGCGAGATACATACAATAAGGTATGAGGTTGTAAAAGTCCTAGTCTGTCTGCTCAATGCATTCTGAGGCAAACTGGTACAGGGGCTGGATAAGTCCAATTTTTTTTAACACATTGGGTGGTGTTTTTGAGACTGGTGTTTCTTCTGCCAGCCTTAAAAGCAATGTGCGTTGGCATAGCATCAGCTGAATAATAAAGAGATGCCTATTACTCAATATGGCATAATGCAAATATACAACTCTTATGAGAAGCAGATTTCTGTTGCTCTTTGCATTTTTTTTTTTGGCAAAAAGTGTACATAATAAATACCCTGGTCCTTTGTTGGATCAGTGCAAGATAAATTCTCCTATTAGTATATTTTTTTTTTTATTTAAGTCTTCAATATAGACAGAATGACTGAATCTAAACAAGTGACTCAATCGTGACTTAAAAGGGTTGTCCAGCCACAGCAAGATACCGCTATCCACAGGACCCGCACAGATTTTGAGACCAGTGGTTGCTTGGGGTCAGCTATCTCCAGCAGTACCCATTCAAATTAAATGATTGACACTCGCTGTCCAAGCAGACTCTTCATGGTATGGTAGGGTGCACAATCTGTTAATGGGGCTAACTTTCTCTGGTTGGATAACCCCTTTAAAACCAATTAATCCCCCACCAACCATGCCAAATATACATGGACAAGTCACACAATGCTAAAAATGACATATCCCCCTAATGTCTGAATCAATGAGCATACAGATATACAATAGACCAGTTGAAAACTGAACCTCAACTATATAGACCTTCAGAATTTGTAAAGGCTTAATATACTCATTTTATTTCCAAGTGTTTCACAGGCTTTCCGCTTGAAGAACAACCTTAAGTCATTCATAGAGAACTATTATTGAGCCATTCATTATGTTTCTCCTACAAACTGATAATGATCAATGTTTCATACATAACGTATCAATATTACTAGCAAATGGGTTATGTCATTGTATAAAGAGATAACCTCTTCATTAGAAACAATTAAGCTAATTGCACAGTCGCAGCTCATACACTAGGTAAGCCCACACAGAGTTGGCAGTAGAATAGCTGGGATTCTTCCACAGTTGAGCAGTTACGCTCTGGAAACATTGTATGCAGCTTTCATAGAAAATATGCACTATAATTTGACATAAAACACATTAGGGCACAATATTATATCTAAAAGGCTAATATAGATATATCCAGTATAGACAAACGGACTGGAAGTATGAATGAGTTGTATGACAATCTTGAGTTGTCTGCAAGGCTGGCAAAAGTGGAGCAGTTGGTATTTGATAAACATGAAGAAGAAATCCATTGAAAAAACTTTTCCATCCCTTCACTCCCTGATTTCCAATGTTTTCTATGTGTATTCTACTCAGATCCCTGCAGTTCAGCCACCTGTCTGGTTCTGACCAGACTCCATCATAATTTTTAGCTTATTCTCTCTCTATTAATCCTCTCTATTAATCCCTTGATGCCTAAGCAGAGCATCTCATGGGCCACTACAGACAGTTCCATTTCTACCTGCTGATTATCATCCTCTTTATACGCTCCCAGGGGCATAATTTGAGGAGGTGCAGAGGGTGCCCAGGAGACTTAGGGGGCCCATAAGCACTGGCATCAGTATTGAGATTGCAGCTTCCATCTGGCCCATAAGCCAAGGAGACCCACGGATTACCCTAACCACACTAAGGTGGATTAAACTCCTTAATACCTGTAACTATCACTATCAAGAATTCACTGTAGGGATGAGGTAGGGGGCCCTGGTGAAAAGATTGCACCCGGGCCCACAAGACTTTAGTTATGCCACTATATACTCCTGCATAGTCAGGGGCGGCTTCACCGTCACCTTATTTATTATAGCTATGTGACAGCATCCTGTTTAACCATCAGTAGTAACAGTAATAGGAGTTTGTGTTCCATGTGGTTTCACCATACAGGGATCCTGGTGTCAGAGGGTAACACTTTTCAGAGGATGAAAGAACAAGTAATTCTCGGGGAAATCACATAAGCCAACGGATCCAAGAAAAGAATCCCATGAATTTTTAGACGTATACAGGTGGAATAACTACATATTGCCATGTAAATGACAAAAGTTCTTCTTTACAATAAAAAAAAATCTATGACAGTTATCAGATACTGAGACTTACCGGGAGATCTAGAGCCACATTTACAAGGTGACATTGAGGATAACAAAATATATATTGCATCCTACTCATTAAGAAGATACTAACTTTCCAACAGGATAAATCTTTATTCACAAGACACACAATGTTTTGCCTTCCTCAACTCTGAAGTATTTCTTATTGAATACACATACTGGGGCTTTCTAACTGGGCCATATAACTACAGACACCTATTTGTTTACTGGAATAATTTCCTTCCTTTGCTCCTGTTGTCACATCCATTTGTCGAGACTCCTGTTGTTTCTATGTTTTACACAACAGAAATGTTTCCCTTCCAAACTGATAGATTGCTGACTGCTAAAAGGAGAATTTGTGCTAATAGATAATTTTCTCCTGTCTCTTATAGGGAAACTCATCTAATAAATTGTATCGCCTTATTTCTTATTACTGCACAATCTAGACATCACAATGTTGGAATATCTCTTAAAGGGGCTCTTAATGTTGTAGGCCATCAACATAAACTCTGTAGGGGTCCAACACCTAGAACTTCCACAGATCAGCTGTACCAGGAAGTCGTTGTACAAACCTGCTCATTGTATCAACTGTAGCAGGGGGTTAGGTACTGCAATGCTTTCCCATTGATATATGGGAAATATTGGTATATTTTGTTCTGTAGGGCATGAGGACTCATCAGGGGACTTTGATAACTAGCGAAGGGCATTCAAAATGTGTGTATTCTTTTTCAAAGACCTCATTGATAAGAACAACCTGGGATACTTGAACCTAACTTCTGTTAGCAATGAAAGAGATGTGTGCCCATATGTAGCTGTAGGTGCCCAGCGTGTGAAGCAGCACAGATTAAATAGACCACAGGACACTACCCCAGGCATATGGCATCACTCATGCTCCTTCCCACCTGAGGCATATGACATCACTCATGCTTTGTCCCAACTTAGGCATAGGACATCACTCATGATCTCATAGATTGTAAGCCCTCTCAGGCAGGGAGCGTTACCTCACTGTGCCAGTCTATCACTGTTAGTATTATATCTACCTGTATATTTTGTGTACTGTATGTGAACCCTCAAATGTAAAGCACCATGGAATTAATGGTGCTATATAAATAAACAATAATAATAATGATGATTGGTATTGGTAATACTTAGGGTCAGAGCCAGACAATACTAAGGTGAGTTTCCCATGTCTGTACTTACCTCGGAACAGGCCATCAATATCAGAAACTGGATAACCCACTTTAAAGAAATAGAAAAGTTATTCATTGTTCTATTGATGGCTCTGGAATACTTGATGACTGATAATTATTTTATTGTTAACTATTCATTCAGCTTCCAAATTTCTCACGAAGACTCACCATACACATAACACACAAGTCTCCTTTCACCCATGCACAGGTATACTTTCAGCCAGGTATGTGTATACCTTGAATGGGGATAGTGGAGAAAACTGCTGCCAGCCATCTCTAGTGGCAGTAAATCTCCTTGAGAACAAAAGTTTTGGGCCAAAAAACAACATTCCTTACTCTTTTCTCCCTCAGTATCTGCTGTCAGGGAAGAATTGGGAGCCACAGTACCCATTAGATGGTTGGTTCAGCCAATATACATATAATATGCATGGATAGCTTAAAGGGGTTGTCCCATCTCAAAGATCCTATCTATACTGCCAGTTTATGTGGATTTAAGACTTTTCCTAAATACATTGCTTAAACAAAACTGCTTTGTTTAGCCGCTATCTTAGTTTACTGTATGCACTTCATTGTTTACACTGGGTTTTCATAACCACGGACCTGGGGATGGTCTTATCTCTCCGCCCAGGACAAGTGAAGTAGCTCCCTGCTCTCAGGAGGGGAAGGGGAGCTGAGTGCTCGGAGCAGCTTGTATTTCTGAGCTCTTTATCTCTTCGCCCAGGACAAATTACATAGCTCCCTGCTGTCAGGGAGGGGAAGGGGAGCTGAGCACTCGGAGCAGCTTGTATTTCTGAGCTGTTTATTTCCATCTCTTCCAGTTATCAGTCGACTAATTGAATTTTGCTGATAAGGGCTGGGACAGGGAGACAATTAAACACAGACCTAAAAGTGAGTATATTGCAAGCTGACTCAGTCCTGTAGCATGTATGTTTGGTCTTTGGTCTTCTTTCTTTTCTCCATGCTCAATGTGGTACACACAAGGACACAGGACAGAGGTTGAGTCAACTTTAATCCATGTCAACTGGCTGCAAGTGTGATTTATTTATTGCCACCACCTGTTAGGTGCCTCAGGTAAGTAACAGGTGCTGTTAATTACACAAATTAGAGAAGCATCACATGATTTTTCAAACAGTGCCAATACTTTTGTCCACCCCCTTTTTTATGTTTGGTGTGGAATTATATCCAATTTGCCTTTATGACAATTCTTTTTGTGGTTTTCCATTGAAGACAAATTAAATAAAGATAATAATACCAAAGAATTTGTGATTGCAATCATTTTCTGGAAGAAAATTAGTATTATCTGACAGAATTGCTGGGTTGCCAATACTTTTGGCCAACACTGTATGGTATCTAGGGTTTCAGCGTGTGGTGACCTCGCACAACGGCCGGTGCTTTGGGCAGATGTAGGCATTGCTGGAGTGTATTGAGGCTAGCAGCAGCTATTGTAGACTTTCGGCGCATAAGCGCCGCACTTTAACCAGTAGCTCGTGTAAATTGGGGTACGTTCTTAGAAATCGTTGCACCAATAATTTGAAAGCATGGGCCATGTGTGGACCGTGTTTGAGTCTGGAAAGCTCCAGATCTGCTACCAGGTTCCGGCCGTTATCACATACGCCAACCTGCCTGGGCCCAGGTGCAGCGGGGCAAAAAACATTGCCATCTCATCCAGGATGGCATCCCTGACCTCAGAGGCAGTGTGCTGTCTATGCCCCAAGCTGATGAGCTTCAGCACGCCCTGCTGACGTCTCCCCACGCCAGTGTTGCAACGTTTCCAGCTCGTAGCTGGGGTCGATTTAACGGTGGCGGAGGAGGAGGAGGAGGGTGGTGTTTCAGCACTCCTGCCAGGAATATTGCCACAGTTTGCGACCTGGTCCCAGCCTCAACTACATTCAGCCAGTGTGCCGTGATTGAGATGTAGCGTCCCTGGCCGCATGCACTTGTCCACGTGGTGGTGCAAGCGCACGTGGTGGTGCAAGGCTCAACTCACCCTAAGGGCCAAAAACACTGCTGTTGAATTTTGTTCCATTCTAAAGGACTCTGTGTTTAGCTTTGGCTCACTAGCAGCTCCAGAACATGCTTTGGAAGGCAAGGTTTGCTTTAGTGGCTCCATCTCAGCAGGATGATGATGGTGAAGCTTGGTTAAATCTGGTGTAGGAAGGGAAAGTGGTTTCTGATCTACATCTAAAGTACTGGAGCATGTTGTTTGGACTATTAACATCTGATCAGAACCCTGTAGAGGTAATGTAGAGCCCAATATTAAAGGACCATTACCGGTAGTAGTGGTTGAAGCCAATTCTCCACCTTTGTGGTCCTCTAAATAAAGGTTACCCCCAGGACTTGATGCCAAAATGTTATCAATTTCCCAATCCAAATCAAGGTCAATGTCTGGGTCCTCAGTCCAATCCACTGCATCAATCCCATACAATGAGAGTGATGGTTCTGGAACCACCGTTTTAGGGACTAAGAATTTTAAAGGGGCTAACACTCTGCTTGTGCAAGGCTCAACTCCCCCAAATGGCAACTAAGTTAAAGGGCCTAAAACTTTGCTGGTAAGTGGCTGAAGTCACCTAAAGGGCCTCAATCTCTGCTGGTAGCTCAGCTTAAGGGCCTCTAACTTAATTTGGAAGGGCTCACGTTAAGGGCCATAAAAGTGAATTTTGGAAGGTCTTACCACATCACACACACACACACACACACACACAATGACAGTTCAGGGTGAGTACTGTTGGATTTCCCATTGCCTATTCCATCTGTGGTTGTCATGGGCAACGTGATTTAAAGGGGTGCTTGTTAATGTTTCTTTTAGCTTAAATTTGGGTTTCTGTCCACCGAATTGAGGAAGAAAGAAGGCTTCCAGGTATTTTCCCACTTTGATAGAGGTTTTTGTGAGTGTGGAAAGTGTGTAGTTGATAGGCTGTGATGGTGGGGTAAAACAGTGACTTGGGCTTGTTAGATGCCCCCAGACATGCTTCCCCTGCTGTCCCAGTTGCATTGCAGAGGTGTTGGCATCATTTGCTGAGGTGTCATAGTGGACTTGGTGACCCTCCTGAGTCGAATGGTGGGTTCCCCTGAAACGAAGCATTTTTCCCCATAGACTATAATAGGGTTCAATATTCGTTCGAATAGTCGAATATTGAGCGGCTATTCAAAACGAATAACGAATATCGAATATTTTACTGTTCGCTCAACTCTAATGTTTGGGATTCTCATCACCCATCAAATCCAGCTCTGCTACATCAGCTTCATATTGTGCTTCTTCCAGTGATATTGTGCTAATTTATTTATAACCATCCCTCATTACTGACTGCAAACATGTACCGCTATGAAGAGAGATAGCAGAGCTGGCTTTGTCTGTGAGACAGCAAGTGAAACCCCACCCACCAATTCTCTGAGAAAACCAGGAAGTGAACAGAGCACACAGCCTGTGAGTTGGGAATACCCCTTTAACTGCTTTGTTAGATTATTATATTAGCAATATATTGGGATGAAAACCTTTTCCTATTTTAAATAAGTCTTGTGGTGTGCCAGGTGGTTCCTCTCAGAATGGCGAATTTTGGTAATCATTAAAATTACATTTGCTTTGATCCTCACATCTTATTGTCAACACTGTAGATTTTTTAAATTGACTATATAGAGGGTCAATAATATGGACATTTAGAAGGCTACAACAGGTAACACTACTTTGTCATCCTTAACAAACTTTGCATTCCATTCCTATTGGGGAATGTGTGAGGGGAAATGTAACAGGTCTTTGGAATATATGTAAATGTCAGAAGAAGGAATATAGGATGTGTAGAATGGAGTGTACAGTACACAATACCCATAATATTCGCTGTAAACAGACCATATCATACCATATGACTGTATAACATTTTTTTTTTTTTTTCTTTTGTGCATATGCCCAATTCAGGCATATGGATATCATAAAGGGGTTCCTCAACTGAAATACCCCTCAAATTGGAGAGCCACTCTGGCAGACTTAACAGTTCACATATGACACGGATGGCCATTACTTTAAATGGCTGCCATGTAATACAACTTTTTGTAGATGCAGTAAATGAAATGTGGCTTGCCATTGTAAGATGAGATACTAGGGCTGCCAAGACTCCTTTTTGAAAAAAAAAATTAAAAATGCTCAACTTCATACAGAACGGAGTACAATATTATAGTCTTTATACATCTAAAAATTATAATATTAAAATTGTCTTTTTGCCTTGCAAGTCACTTTCACACTTGTTGCTGTGGGTTATCACTACACTACTGTCCATTCTAGGAAAGAAAGAGTTAACAGAATAAATAGCACATTGTGAGAAGCCTTTCAACGTAAAAAATAATTGATGATGTTGTTAGATTGTATTCTGCATCGGTAAAAACACTCTTATTGTCTTGTTTTGGTAATGGACTATGATGTGAACAGAGAATTGTCGGTGTATTGTTTAGCATGCTCATTAGTCTGCCCTTGTTAATGGACGGTACTATTCAGGACATGTAAGTTCACATTGTATTCTATATGTAAAAGCCATGACTAAAGACCAATTAGTCTGAGACATGTCAGAGATGATATTATGCTTTTAATAAACTGAATTACAAAAGTAATCTTCATTGTCTATGTGGCTGCTGGTCTGTTTGTGATTTCCTGTCTGTTGTGTTTCATGTTGTCTGTTGGTGATTCTCATGGTTAGAGAAGATGTGTAGTTTACTATTTGAGTTATGCTATATACCGCTTGTCTGCAATCCAGACAAGATATTTGTTTTAGTATGACATGACAAATTCTCACCTTTCACCTTGTCACCATATACTAGCAACAACTTAAAGAGGTTGTCCAGGAATTTCAGAAGTCAGGGGTCAGGGACCTCAATTGTCCCCTGTGCTCCAAGCTCCGCAGCCACTGTTTGGTCCAGCGTTCACTGTGCCTTTGCAAGTGGAAGTCATGGGCTGCATGTGACCACTGAGGCCACAGGGAGCCAACGACCAATAAATTAGTTATAAACCTAATCCCTAATACCTTGATTCTACATTTTCCAAATATGCCTGTGTTATACACTTTGGAGCCCCATTCTCACATAAATGGAAATTTTATTCATATGTATATGAGAGGTAAGCATTTTGCCCGGGAATCCAGATCTGAGACTGAAATTACTTTTCCACCTCATTTGCATATGGATACAACTGAACATGAAAATGGGGCTCCAAAGCCGAATAACAGACATATTTGGAACTGTAGAAGCACCTCTACAAGGTGTTGGGATTGGGTTTATAACCAGTTTACTTCTGACAGTCCTTCTTTAACATGTGCCAAAACATAGTCAGTAACACTTATGCCAATGTTTCCTCAAGCTTCTAAGCTAAGCAACAATTTCCCAAATAATAATATACGTCATACACTGTTCTCTACCTAGTAAAAGACAGAAAAAAGATAGTACCAAAGGTTGACAATTTAGCTACTAGACCATTGCTCTTAGCCTGAGGCATCACATTGTAGAAACGTAGCTTTTTTTGTTGCAGATTTTGGTGCATTTTTTTAAGCCAAAGCCAGTAGTGGATTGAGAGGAAGGTAGAAATATAAGAGCTTGCTTATACATTTCCCACTCTTCTTCTACCCATTTTTGCTTTGGCTCAAAAATTGCAGCAAATTCCGCAACAAAAAAACCCTGCATTTCTGCAACGTGGGGTCTTAGCCTTAAGCTGAAAGTGAACAGGAATTGGAGATGGACATTCACCTCAAATTCCTCTTCACTTTTCCACCCCTCTGTGGCTTTCTCTGGTTAGTTATGGTCAGATGAACTGGCTAATAAGCTGAGTGGCTGGCGTCTGAATCTGCCAAGGAATACACAACAAGGCCGAGCAGTTCACTTAGGGCTCGTCCACATCTGCGCCCCGGTCTCCGTTCTGCAGGTTTGCGTTTCCTGCACAAAACAGAAGCAGGAGACGGGAACCTGCAGGACTCTTTCTCACCCATTCATTTGAATGGGTGAGAAAGCTGTCCGGCCGTGAGCGGCGGTGAGCGTTTTATGCTCTCCGCTGTGAAACCGGGTTTTTTAATCCGGACACAGAGTCGGACATGCAGTATTCTGTGTCCGGATTTTTTTAAAAAAACGGTTTCGCGGCGGAGAGCATAAAATGCTCACCGCCGCTCACAGCCGGACCCGGTCTGTGGTTTCTGTCTTCTGCATGCAGAAGACGGAAACCACAGAATGGAGTGCCGAACACAGGTGTGAACCTAGCGTAACCTTTCCTTTCCAGCTTCAATTGCATTCAATGGGAGGGAAATTCGGGGAAGAATTTGGCAATGATTTTGAGGTGGAAACTGCCTCAAAATAAGCAACAAATTCCACTATGTGAACATAACCTTCCAGTTCTCATGTATGACTGTGTAACCATTCTTTACCAGCATTTTGTCTCTAATATCCATGAACGCTTAGCTCTCTTGGGTTCCAGAACACTCCTTCCTCAGCTATCATCTCCTGAATGACTCCTTCCATACCCTCTATGGCTGTCTGACTTCTCTCAGCCTAGTTGTGCCATATTTTACAGCTTCTCTCTGCATTGTAATATTCAGAGGAAACAAGTTCCAGACTGGACTATCGGAGACTGTGAATGGTGTTTAATACAGGAGCAAACAAAATGAGTCAGCGCTGCCATAAGATATCAGTGTCTAGACTAATTCTGATAATGTATTCCTTGTAAATGTACAACTTTATCACACACTATTAATTTCTGAAGAGATGAAGCATGTCTTTTCTGTGCACTGTTTTATTGGGGATATGTCATAGAATCATTCACATCACTGGCTTCTCTTTTCTTTATGGTGTGGGTATTTCTCCGGACATAAAGGATGTATTCGACCATCAGGTCCCACCCAATTGTGGGAGAAGAAACGAATGTATTCTTCTATGTCATTACAGTGACACACTGCCACCCCATACATCTATGTAATGAGAACTAATGATGAGAAGCCAAGTACAAAAGAACGCTCCATTTTTAAAGGAGGACATGGAACCTCCATTTTGGTGATTGGTTCTGGCAGTCAGACCCCCAACCGAGCAGATATTTATCACCCGACCTGTGCATATGTGATAAGTTTAAGCAGTATACAGCATAAGACGTCACCACTGTCTGCAGTCTTTTCTTATCACAAAAGTCTGAAAATGCCTGGATGACAACATTTACTTTCTCATCTGATATTTTAAGATAGAAACCTTTAAAGAGAACGTTCAGTCGAATCCATTTACATTTTACTCATGCTGGTTCTTCTTACAGTTTTGTATTTCGGTAAATAAAATTATAAACATAGACAGAGAAACCATGCAGAAACATGCCACGGGCAGGATACAGTAAACCTTCAGAGATCCTGGAATATTGGACCTATAAGTGTCAGTAGGTGTAAGCGAATACCTTAACTAAGATTAACAGCGCATGCAAATGGCCATAAAATCGTCAGATGTGCTGCAAAATCTGCAGAGATTGAGATTGTCGCTTTTGCTGCATTAATTCCAGATTGGAAAGAAGCCTGCAGCAGAAAGCGGTCTTTCTTCCATGTAAAGTTTATATTTGCAGAGCACGAATAGTGGACTATCAGAAGCTACTGTGGGAGATGCCAAATCTTTTATAGTGATCCCCATGGGCAAATTGCTTTGAAATATGAATGTGGCATATGCTTCCATCCACAGGGAGTCTATTCATATAGCCAAATGATGAAAAAAGAAAGTGTAAGCATAGTGACACAGAGAGAAACCGGGACGTTCTCTCTTATACTCCCATGGAAATCCTTGGAAATGAACTGATTATTCCTCAACATCAGTATTGGCTTAAGTGGATTTAATTCACAGAAAATACAAATGCAAAAGGCACATATATACACTTACAACATTGAGATTGCATCACAAAGAAGGAAATTATAGAAATTGCGTCAACAGTAGACACATTAATGATATGCAAATTATTCAAATCAACAGAATTTATTCATTATCAAATATAAGCATCACATGCAAAAAAATATTTTCTACTGATTTTGAACGCCCCTCTCCGTCATTTACGCTTATCACGCCAGATCCTGATAGTTCATTACTGAGTTATGGGAAGGTCTATAACCCTCTGTATTTGTCTGTAGAGCAGAGACCTTTTTTACCGTGACTTGCTATTCGGATATCAATGTAAATGAGTCTTCCAGGTTGATATGTTTATTACAGCGGGTGGGGGTTGGTTGGGGGTGGAGTTGGTGGGTTTTTGATAGGTGAGCCTTCTTAGCACCTCTCCCCCTCCCTTTAGACCAGGGGTAGGGAACGTACGGCTCTCCAGCTGTTGCAAAACTACAACTCCCAGCATGCATACTGGCTCTGCTGTTCTGGGAACTCCCATGGAAGTGAATGGAGCATGATGGGAGTTGTAGTTTCACAGCAGATGGAGAGCCAAAGGTTCCCTACCCCTGCTTTAGACCTATCTGTTGGACTGAATCAGATTAAAGCCCTGGAAGCTCTGTTTATAGCTGGCACCAGCACCTGGCATACTCAGGTAGGTGGGACCTGGATCACCTGGGGGAACCCACTTAGGTTTTGCAATCAATGTAAATGGAAGCATTCATACCACTGACAGAGCCAAGCGGTAAGTGGAAATTTCACTTTCAATAGATCCTCATTAGAGATGAGCGAACAGTGAAATGTTCAAAGTTTGATTCGAGTAGTCGCTCAATACTCGACTGTTCGATCGTACATCGAAACCCGTTATAGTCTATGGGGAATAAATACTCGTTTAGGGGAAACCACTATTCGACTCAGGAGGGTCACCAAGTCCACTATGACACCCCAGGAAATGATGCCAACACCCTAGAATGCAACTAGGAAAGCAAGGGAAGCATGTCTGGGGGCATCTAACATGCCCAAGTCACTGTATTACGTCATTGTATTATCCCTGTCAGCTTGCGATATGCGCAAGCTGACTTTTTCCCATAGGAATGCATTGACCAGCATTGATTGGCCGAATGCCATACAGTGTACAGTATTCGGCCAATCAACGCTGGTTCTGCTGGAAGAGGCAGAGTCTAAGATCGGTCCACAGTAGTCTCCATTATGGTCTGATCTCCATGCCGACTCCTTCCGGACGGAACACATACGCTAATGTGAACCAGGCTTGAGATACTCCCTTCTGCTGCTTGAGGCGAGGTGCTCAGTTTGCCTCATGACAGGTGTGGTCCTGTCAGACAATAAACAGCAGATGTTCCGATGTCATTGCATTGATGATGTCATTGCTGATGGTACGGAAGTTGTCAGTGATATGGGTTGATGAGCTTCCTTATAGGGAACCATTGAAGGTGATATTACAAGGTTATTGACACGGTGTGAGTACGGTTGAAGGGTTTGGTTAGAAAGCCATGACATCTTGAGTGACCCTTACTGCAAGATGCTAAAATGTAATATTGTGAACCATTTTTTTTTCCCATTTTATATAGAATGCCACTTATCAGTGCAAGACATGCTGGCTTCTCTAGTGCATATCACTACAGATTTACTACAGCAGTCATTCTATAGCAGTCCATTAGATTTTATTCTTTGACAATGAGTTAGTAGATACTACAGCAATTACAGTTCTGCATTTGCTCCATAGATGAAACTATCAATACTACACCTAGTATGGATTTTAGTTATCATACTATCAGAATATTTAACTATTCATTAAACTGCAGTATAATAAAGTATGGAACAAATAATTGACACACATAAGGAATTACATCACCGCATATACAGTACATATATATTCTTAAAAGTGCAGTCTAAGTATGACAGTCTCTACACTTTCCTATTGCTGAGATCATTGTGTGCCATCTAGTGGTCAATACATTAATGGCAAATTTCAGTTTATTTTGAAAGTCTTAAAAACCTGTTATATGGTCCTACAGTGTATGCCTAGTGAATCCCCATCAATATACATAGTGGGACATGAAACCTATGCTAGTAAAATGTCAGAAATTAATATGTAAATTGGGACAGTTATAGAATTTATATCTGGTCATGTCATAGAGTCTTGAAGGAACACTCCAGACAAAGCTGATACAATGTGTTATCGCTAGTGCAAAGCCTGGGGTTTTGATTTAGGGATCCAAAGAACTTCAAAGAGATTGGTTGTATACCACTGCTCAGGTCCTGTACTAAGTGTAACATGGTATGACAATTTTGCCTGAAGTGTCCCTGTAATATCTAGGCAGGCTACCTCGGACCACACACACATCTACACTTTCATGTTTGGTTAAACATACAAAACCATAACATTTTTTAAAGGCAAGTAATCTATCTTCCTATTATCTGACTGTATGTACAAAAGAGAAATGTAAATAATTAAAGGCCGGGGGAGGGGGAGTGATGAGAAATAAGGGAGAGATGAGATATAGGGGGTCTTATATTGCAGAAGAACAACTAATTTCATACAACATAAATTGATACAACATAAATCTTATGGACCATATAATAAAGAGGAGGACATGCCTCCAACATAGAGGTATAACACAAACATATGTAACATCTTGGTTGGACCAGATGGGTGTAAGGAGAGGTGGAGGAAGTGTGAGAAGTAGAACAGTGTAGTAAAGGCTGTTTAAGGAGGTGAGGTAGTAAGGAAGGAGGACTGGAAGGCGGAGGAATAGTAAAAAGTGTTCCACAGTAACCAGACCTGTTGGTGGGCGCTGTCACCTGGATTGAGTTCTGCGACCAGGTCCTCCATACGTCTGATATAGAGGAATTCCTAAAGCCAAGCCAGGATGGTAGGATAGTGCCAGTGGCGTAACTAGGAATGGCGAGCCCTGTGGCGAACTTTTGACATGCCCCCCCGACTGGCACTGACGCCGAAGACCTCTACCGACCCCCTCCTACGCATTCCTGTGCGCTCTATTATGCCCCATAGTGGTCCCTGCACACAGTATTATACCCCATAGTGGCCCCTGCACACAGTATTATCCCCCATAGTGGCTCCTGAACACAGTATTATGTCCCTTAGTGGCTCCTCCAGACAGTATTATCCCCCATAGTGGTACCTGCACACAGTATTATCCCCCATAGTGGTACCTGCACACAGTATTATCCCCCATAGTGGCCCCTGCACACAGTATTATGTCCCTCAGTGGCCCCTCCACACAGTATTATCTCCCATTTATCCCCCATAGTGGCCCCTCCACACAGTATTATCCCCCATAGTGGCCCCTCCACACAGTATTATGTCCCTTAGTGGCCCCTGCACACAGTATTATGTCCCACTGTGGACACCCATAAACAATTATTATACTCTGGGGTCTTTTCAGACCCCAGAGTATAACAATTGGAGACCCAGGGGGAGAAAAACATTAAAAAACTCTGTTACTCACCTATCTCCCAGCTCCTACGCTGTCGGCCTCCAAAGTAGTCCATCTTCAATTACGTCAGACGTCAAATGACCCGGGACGCAGGCCGGGGTCATGAGACGTCAGACGACTAAGCCGAAGCCTGGAGAGGTAAGTAACATGTTTTTTATGTTTCTTACCTCTCCCGGGCCGCCGATCATTATACTCAGCGGTCCGAAAAGACCCCCAAGAATAATGATAGCAGCGGTAGCGGCTGTCACCAGGCCCCTAATGTCCTGGGCCCTGTGGCAGCTGCCTCTGCTGCTACGGTGGTAGTTAAGCCACTGGATAGTGCAGTCAGGGATTGCCAGGCCTCCTGTCTGTTTAGGCCTGGTCAAAATGAGTTTGATGATTCCAGGGCGTTTTCAGGCCTGAATAAATTTGGAAAATGATATCTGAATCATGGAGATGACATCTTTAGAGAGTAGTATGGGAATTGTTTGGAAGGGGTAGAGTAGTCTAGGGAGGACTATGTCTGGGTTATGTCAAACGGCAACTAGCGTTCCATGATTCTAGCATAGGGATTAACAAGAGGGGGCAGCTTGATTGGTGTCATTGTGGATGGTGAGAGGAGGCAATAGTGTACCATTTACCTGAATTTGAGCCTGAGGGGAAGTGTATAGTGTTTGGATATGTGAGAGCATGGTCTTGAGTATGAGGTTGTAGGTGGATGCAAGTTGTAACGTGAGTCATGTGAGTCAAAGTCAGTGACTTGTTCAGTCTCCAGGAGCGAGAGAGAGTTGTTGGGAGTTAGAGGTTAAGGGAGTATGAGACTGGAGTGTGATCAGAAGGAAAAATGTTAACTATTGAGGTGGCAGTCACCTGCAACAGAAGGGCAGGGGAAATTAGAACGTAGTCCAGTATGCAAGTAGAAGGAATAGTCCTTTGTCCGTTATTTTTTAATGTCTAAAGTAATGGCCATCCGTTACACTGTCTGTTATTAAAAAAACGGACAATAATGGACACGAACTGACACTATCAGAAAAGACATCCAATGGTAGTGTGAACAAAGTTTTTTCTTGTCACATTTTTTTGTCACATTGCTGTTCATTTTCTGACAATATGTACTCATGCATATTACCATATTACGAACTGAAAGAACTGGACATTCAGCACCTACAGTTGCCTCTAGGGTTGAACTGGTCCTTAATAGGAGGTGAAAGATGCCATCCAGTATGACTGTGTTAACTGAGATGCCAATATTAAAAAGCAATCTTGATTTCATACAAAGTTTTCCGAACAGAAAAAAAATACGGCATACTTTTTAATACTGGGACCTGGAACCCAATTGGCGCCAAGGCTTCTCTGCAAAGTATCGCGGTACCAATATTATAAATACTACATTGTAAATAGCAGCCCCATTACAGATTTGCCATTGGGGCCCAGGAGCTTCCAGTTATGCATCTGCACACAGGTTTAGATAACTCTGTTTCACATGTGCTGTTTTTAGCACATCTTTTACTTGTTATTCCTACAAAAGTGGCTATAACTGCAACAAAAATATCACATGCAAATACCGCCTAAATGCCATTGACAAATTAATACATATGCAAATAAGCAGAGCATCTGTTAGTGCCCTAAAGTGTATGAAGACAGCAAAATGTGTTGGTACAGTCTAGCATTATACAAAATAAAAAATGATGAATACTCAGGGGAGAATGAAGTTAGCAAACACAGGGTTTGTAGAATTAGTACTTGTGGTTAGCAGCTTACATAATCTTGTTAGCTGGCTGTCGCATTAGGCCTAGGAAACACAATTAATGTATAGAATTAATCTATATAGGATTTACAGTCTGTACTTAGCTAAAAGCTGCATTCACAGGTCTGTAAATCCCACAGCTGAAATCCCTAAGCACTTTTTGCAGGCTCAATGGCCCAGATTTATTAATACTTAAGGTGGCCATACACATTTTAGTCTTACATGGTTTGTCTGAAATAACTTTTGTTCATTGGTTGTACAAACACACAAAACAAATGTTCACTACACAAATGTGCGAGGTTTCTGACAACCCATATTTTGATAAATAAATGGCTACAGGTCTGTCAATCTCTCCCATACACAAACGATTA
Organism: Leptodactylus fuscus; assembly: GCF_031893055.1. NCBI lineage: Eukaryota > Metazoa > Chordata > Amphibia > Anura > Leptodactylidae > Leptodactylus > Leptodactylus fuscus. The sequence continues at coordinate 62,868,179 of NC_134269.1, forward strand.
CAAGCCAAAAACCAGCCGAAAAAAAACACATCTCATTTTTGTTGTGACTAACTTTAGTTGATGGTCACTTGTATGGTCGAAACATATATAGGTGTATGCACGAACGATAGGTCACCGAATGTTCAAAATCTGCCACTTTAGCAGCATAAAGTCTAATGTGTATGACCAGATGTAGAAAGAGTAAGCACATAGGCAGCCTGAAAATGGATATTATATCTGGTGCATCTTCACATTAAAACAAAGGGCAAAAAGCATGTCAGCTCACTCACGTGTCTTCAGTCAGTTACTGATTATGGAAACCACTTTGATTATGCCGTGTTGTAGTCCTCCAGAGTAAGTGTGCATGCACGGAAACCAGCCTCCCAGCTCGAGGTAAACTTGAATAGCCACACGATGAATCCAGCAAACAGACTTGAATAAAACGTAGCATTTATTTCATAAATCCAGAATAAAATATGCGTCAATGTCAATATTCAAAAATGTCCATGATGACAAGGGGAAAAAAGACAACGTCTGGCTGACGCGATTCAGAGCTCTATAGAGCCCCCATAGAGCTCCGAAACGCGTCAGCCAGACGTCGTCTTTTTTCCCCTTGTCATCATGGACATTTTTGAATATTGACATTGACGCATATTTTATTCTGGATTTATGAAATAAATGCTACGTTTTATTCAAGTCTGTTTGCTTGATTCATCGTGTGGCATCTTCACATTACCGTTGGCTCTTTGTTGCTATGGTCCGTCGGAAGATCAGAACAACAGATAGGTGGACTGCTAAATTGGTGTATAAATAGAGATCTGAACAGAACCCACTGACTATAATGGGGTCTGCTGGGTGTATTTGGAATTAAAGGACACAAAAGCTGTGCATGTAGGATTTTTACTTTTTCTTATTTCAAGCAGACATTGCAACTGAGACTCCGGTGTAAATGTAAATATAGCCTTATTTAGACTTAATTTGGGCCAGCGTTTTATGCCAGGCAATACTACATTTGGCATGTCTTTAGACTATATAATCTAAGTTTATACCACCTTTTAGTTGACTTACTTTGAGCCAGGCTTATGGCACAGAATATTAAATTTGGAGTATCCTTAAACTGTCTAGTCTTGATCCAGTTTTTGGTACCAAAATTTTAACACAATTCTTTCCTCATTTCTGTTTAGGATATGTAGTCTTTAAAGAGGTATTCCCATGTCCCTTTCTCACCAGTCTTCACTGCTGCAAAGACTTCTTTCTTTCTGGTTTTCAACGTCAATTGGTGGGCGGGGTTTCATATGCAAAGCCATACTGTCCGACTACCTCCAGTTTAGCTCCGCCCCCAAAATTAGTGTTTAGCTCCGCCCACCACATAGCGTGATCCTATGGGGCGACTGAAGGGCCTGTGATGTCATCAAAGGTCCTATAACACTTGGATTTAGCTTGTTCTATATAGAGTCGGCTAAATCCTAGTGAGCAGAGGGACCAGGTCCTTTAGCCTACTAGGATTTAGACTGTTTTATATAAGAAAGCAACACTCATTTCCCCCCCTCCTTTATCTGAGAGCAGGAAGCTAGGTCACATGTGTGGTGTAGACACAGGAACAGCTACAGACACAGGCCCGCTCTAGTGCACTTAGCCCCTCCTCCCTCCCCCCTGAGAGCAGGCAGCTACATCACTTGACATTTGAGCAGATAATCCCAAGGGCCATAGAAACGCAGTGTCAACAATGAAGTGAATAAATTAAGATAATGGACAAATAAAGCAGTTTTGCTGAAGCAGTGTATTTAGGAAAAGTCTTAAATCCACATTAACAAGCAGTATACATAGGATCCTTGTGATGGGACAACCACTTTAATTCAACTGTCAATTGTTTCTCATGGCAGAATTAGGAATGCAGCTCTGGAATATAATTCCAAAGCAAAGATACTCAGTTTTTAGGTACTATGTCCACTGTATATACAAATTTTAATATGCTCACAGATGTATCAGATTATAGATGCGAATAGAAAACTATAGAGAAGAATATAGAGACACTACTGCAGTAAACAGTACATTCTCTGTCTCATACCATCTGCTGTATACACATCTGTACTTCTCAACAATGTTCTATAATGTCTTCCACACTGCTTCTAACTGAGAGACAATTAGAAGGCAGAATCTCCCAATTTCTTCATGTTCTATCTATAGGAGAGATTATAGCTAGTCTCCATCCACGAGCTCAGGGACAACAGAGAATTAGAGGTAGAGCCTACAATGCACAATAAAAGCTCCATAATGGCCACCCATAGTGTTACTCATCATGTAAACACAGATCTTATACTGAAACATCAACTGAAATGACAGGTACAAATTGAAGGTGAACACACAAACTGCATTATTCTTGGTATCATACAAGGAATCTGTCACCAGGGATATCATTCTTGAGCTAGCCCCATACTTTCAGAATATACAAATGAGCATCAAGTGTAATGAGGCATATCAGATCCTGAATGGGCTCTATTTTCAGCACATGCTCTTAGCCAAAACCTCCACTCAGTGCCACCCCCAAACATCTGATTGACAGCCTCTTCTTAGCTTTCCACTGTGAGGCTCAGTGCTAGTATCTCTCGGCCGGCGCATACGCAGTACAGCCGCAGATGACACACGCAATGGTAATACTCAGAGTCTGTAACAGAAGGAAATTCTATGTCCAGGATAAATTTATATATTTTACTGAGGTTACAGCAGAGGTTGTACTATATTTTACAGAGCCACACTAAAATCTCATGCACAAACCTATACAATACATTATGGACACCAATGAGTGCTATATGCCAGTCTTTCTGTTTTGGGAATGTCACTGAGTGGTGACAATAAAAGAAAGAGGGTGCTCCGTAAAGTAATACTCCACCCTGAGTGCACCCTCAGCTCATGCATATGGGATACAAGTTGAATCTTCCAGTAGGAAGATTGCACCTTGTAGTTGAGGTATAACCGTCACTACAACAGAATATAAGTAGTTTGGAAGCAATTCTGTTAGTAGTAAACTCCATTTAATAACAATACTTAATTACTGTAAAATGCATGTTCAGTTTACTTATTGCCATTTGTATTGATGGCATGACCCCTTTAAATATTATGTCATTTTCTATGAAACATCGTCTTTGAATAACAAAGTAAATGTTTTACTATAATGATAAAGAGAACAGTTTCAGAATCACCAGACTTTATCATAATAACCGCAGAAGAAAATAATAAAGTTGCATTAAGATATTGTCTGTAATGTATTATTTCTTAACAGTAAATGTAAGCTTTCCTTCATGTAAAGTCTGTGTGTTCTAGTGATCCTTACAAATATCCTACAGCTACGATCACAATGCCACCAGACTGTAGAATAATGTAATACAAGAGCTCCCATATAGCTTCCTTTATAACCTATTCTGGCATCCAGAAAATGTTTCCATTTACAATGTGGCAATACTATTAGATGCAATCTGTATAAATTCCTGTATACAATGTTTGCTGTTCCAGGGAACAAAGCTGAGACAAATTGAATGTGTCTTTAGACTTGTCTGAGGATGAAGGCAGTTATTGTGATGGCCAACAAGTAAAAGGGGAGAACACATTATACAGGAAGTTTGTACTAGAACATAATGATACCGGTGCACAATAATTCATGGGTTACACTCTATAGGATATCAAGACTGTAAACAGGTACTACAGCAAATACAAAGAAGTCAAGAGGATCTCTTCTGAGGGTTAAAAAGCAAAATAAAAAGCTTCTTTCTTATCTCATTTATACAACAGCATCAAGCCGGAGGTCAAACCTTGCTATGCTTTCAGTAAGTAATGTATGTTCACAGTATGTAGTGGTGTACAGTACGGTGGAAAAATTTTAGGCGTGGGAGGGGGAAGCTGCAAAGAAAGAATGCTTTCAGTAATAGAAGTGTTTATTTTTGTCAATTATCAGACTGCAAAGTATCTGAACAAAAGTGAAATCTAAATCACATCAATATTTAGTGTGACACCCCGAAACGCGTTGTATGTTGTTGATAAATAAAGAAGAATTGCTTGATTCAATATCTCCGGGTGAAGCACGGTCTTTCCTTGTGACTTCGTGAAGGTCCATTGTTGGTCTATAGGCTTGATCCAATCTTTCTGTCTCTTCATCTAATCTCAGTTGGACTGGATGATGTTGAGATCAGGGCTCTGTAGGGACCATATCATCACTTCTTGGACTCCTACTTCAAAGGGTGGTCACACATCTCAATCTGGGGGACTCTGCTGGAAAACAGTAAAGCCTACTAAAACTGTGTGGGTTGTCACGGCCACTACTTGTATTATACATGTAATGACCAAAATAAATTGAAGGACCATTACAAGGTGATGTCCTTATAAAGCACCGATAAGATATGCAATACTTATTAACATATGTGCTGCGAGTGGGACCAGAGCCTACGTAACATTGTGCGGGGGCTGCCGGCCCTCTCCTCGCTACAGCTGTAAGCCGTGTACCGAGGTGGGCTCCCCAGGATACAGCGAAGTCACGAACAAAGGAAGTGAGTCCAATTCAATTTAACCAAGATAGGACTTTACTTAGTTTAGATAACCTCTTTTGTCCAAAAGAACACTCCCAGGTATTACATTTACACAGCCTAGAGGCTGGGACCCTGGTGTTATACAGCACGGTGCCCACTAGTGTGGCCTTCAATATACTCCAAGCTTTTACCTACCTGCAGGCTGCGCCTATGCAGCTGCCTGTAACCTGTTATTACCCTATTACACAGGAACAATTCAGTGTGTGTGACACAGGCATCCGGCGGTGTAACACCAGGGTTTACAATCTTATCACAATACTACTAAATTCCCCCCAAACCAAGTACAACTAAGCAAGTATAATGGTTAGTTAGCTTGCAAGCCAAACAGTGTAAAGTTAAACTAAATGTTGCTCCCAGACTTCCTTAAAAGTCCCTCTCTGGGAGATATAACTCTGTAGAAATCCTCTGTGACTTAGTCCTTTTATCAGACAGGTAGATAGTTCACCAGTATTGCAGCCTGGGGTGATGATTATACCTAACTAACTAACTACAGGCTTTTTACTCAGTCCCAGCAATATGGTGCAAAACTTGCTGTGTGGTGCGTGCACGATTACTTCTGTTGGGTACCTTTTAGTCTCTGTTAGCATCCGGGTGAAGAGGAGCTCCTCGGACAGCATGCGGTCTCACTGGCAGTCTCACTTCTCAGCCAAGTCTCTGACAGTAATCTTCTCCTTAGGATGGTGTCTGGACAGACTCTGAAAGTCTCAAATCCTCAGCTATTCTTGCTGTGGCTTCTCCCTCCAAGGACCCTCTCTGCACAGTGATGTCTCCACAGCTCTCTCTTCTCCTCTAGAGTCCAGCACACTCTGACTCAAAATGGCTCCTAGAACCTTCCTACAACGATCAGGGTCTCCACATCAATCTTCCAGGGGCATGCAGCTTTTTTCCTTTTACCTGTTATCTTGCAACAGCGACCTCTTGTGGTCAAACAACAAAATGTCAGGTTATGAAAACACCAACTCAATTACACATTGCACATTCACTACACAGGGGCTGTTTCACCCTCTTACATGCCACCCCACTAGAGGTTGACGTCCCTGGCAACCTTTCCCATATAAACTCATCTTGCGCATAGCGCTGTGGGGGTACCCCGGCATTGGACCTGGCTGTCCTACGCAGAGTCACAGAATCAGGGGCACCCGGCACACCCAATGATGGCTGTTCTGCAGGTTGTACAACTCCCTCCCTGGGCGGCAAACTAGACTCGACTTGGTTCCCTGGATCGGCTGGGGCAGGGACAACCCACCACTCATCGTCTAAGGGGGTTTCCCTGGTAACAATGCTAGGAGCCTGTACCACCTCGTCGGCCACCGAGTGTTCAAAATTGCAGCGTCTTAACATGTTACGGTGAAGGTTCCTTGAGGGTCCTCCAGTCCCTACTGGCTGTACCTCATACACTGGAATATCAGGGTCTACCTTTCGCTTCACAACATATGGTACCGCCTCCCACCGCCCATCCAATTTTCCCTTTGGCCTCTTGGCCCTGACAATCACACAATCACCTGGGGCGTATTCATCCCTCTGCACCGGCCCTGGGTTGGGGTGTACTATTTGTCTCATGCGTTCGCCCACAACCTTATGTACTGCTCTCAGTCGGCGACGGTGTTCTTGCGCCCATGCAGTAGTGCTCCTTGGAGGAGGCTGCATTGGATCTGGCATGTGGAGATCCTCAATCTCTTGACCTGCCCTCCCAAACATCAACATGTGTGGAGAGTAACCAGTGGTGTTGTGTACTCTATTGTTATAGGCCCACATCAGTTCAGGTAGATACTCTGGCCACCGAGCTTTTTGACTATCCTCTAGCGTCCGCAACATCTGTACCAAGGTGCGGTTGAACCGCTCGCATGCCCCATTCCCCTGTGGATGATATGGGGTCGTGCGAGAACGTTCGATCCCATAGAGTTGATACAATTCACTCATCAAAGCCCCCTGAAAGCACGCCCCCTGATCTGAATGGATTTTCTGTGGACACCCAAACACTTGTATAAAGTGTATGCAGACCGCTTCGGCAGCGGATTCAGCCGTCTGATCTCTGGTGGGTACAGCTACTGCATACTTTGTAAAATGGTCCGTCATAACCAAACAGTAAGAATGTCCTGAGGTAGAGTACCCAATCTGTACATAATCAATCATTAGAATTTGCAGGGGGGCAGATGTTTGAATAGTTTGTACAGGGGCACGTTGTTCGGGACTTTTACTCAGCCCGCAGGACCGACATTGAAGACATGCCTTGGTCACCATCTTTCCCAAATCTGGACAATACACAAATCGTTGGAGCCATTGGTACGTTTTGGCACTCCCAAAATGGGCCCCACTCATGGGCTTCCTGAGCGGCTACTGGTCCCAATGACATCGGGATGACAATCTGTTGCCGGTGCTGCAGCTCTGACTGTATGTATATGGTCCGACATAGGAGTCCTTGGATGACAACCAGCTTATCCCACTGTCTCAGTAACTTCTGACCCTCTTGGGTTAAGCTAGCCCGCTCATTCGGCCGTGGCCAGATCTTAGTCCGGATCCACTCTTTCACTTTACATAGGTCCGGACAGCTATTTTGAACCCTTTCCCAATCTTCCAATGTCTTCCCCAGCACCATCGGCATCCCTGAAGCCACCCCACTTGAATGGGTTATGTTCTGGAATGGCGGTATTCTGCCGAGGTGTGGGATTTCACTGTCTTCTAGCCCTTCCTCTCCACTCTTGGTTGGCAACCCCACAGGGACTCGGGAGAGGGCATCAGCGTTGCCATTCTCTCTCCCTGATCGGAACTGGATACGGTATTGATACTTGGAAAGGCAGGACATCCACCTCTGCTCAAGGGCACCTAACTTAGCGTTCTCTAAGTGTGCTAAAGGGTTATTGTCCGTCATCACAATCACTTCTGCACCCGTCAGATACTCTGTGAATCTTTCAGTCATGGCCCATACAAGTGCCAAAAGCTCCAACTTAAAGGAGCTGTAGTTGTCGGGGTTACGCTCTGACTCCCTTAAGGACCGGCTGCCATAGGCAATCACCCTCTCACGTCCATCTTGAACTTGAGATAGCACGGCTCCCAGACCATGTAGACTTCCATTGGTGTACAACAGGAATGGCTTATCAAACTGTGCATAGGCCAGGATCGGGGTACTGGTCAGAGCTTTCTTTAACCCCTCAAAGGCTTCTTGCTGTCGTGGCCCCCACTCAATGGGGCGATTCTTGGGTCCACCAGCTGTGCCTCTCAGTAGTTCATTTAGGGGGCCAGCCCGATGAGAGAACTTGGGTATGAATCTCCTGTAATAACCGGCCAACCCTAGAAAGGCTTGTACTTCACGCAGGGTTCTTGGTTGGGGCCACTTCTGGACGGCCTCCACCTTGCTGGGCGCAGGTTGTACCCCTTCCGGAGTGACTACATGTCCCAAGTACTCTATTCGCTGCTGGAATAGTTGACACTTCTTGGGCTTGATTTTTAGCCCATGATCACGCAATCGCCCTAGGACCTGCCGCAGCTTTTCGAGATGATCTTCAAATGAGGACCCAAACACTACAACGTCATCCAAATATATCAATACCGACTCAAAGTTTAGGTCACCCAAACAGAGCTCCATCAACCGCTGAAATGTCCCTGGGGCATTGGACAGACCGAAAGGCATTCTGTTAAACTCATAGAGTCCCATGGGTAAGATAAACGCTGTCTTGGCCTTGTCCTTCTCGGCCACTGGCACTTGCCAATATCCACTGGCCAAGTCAAGCGTTGAGAAATACTTGGCATGACCGAGGGAGGATAGTGACTCTTCAATCCGTGGAAGGGGGTATGCATCACGGACGGTCTTAGCATTTAGTTTCCGGTAATCTACGCAGAAACGGAGACTTCCGTCTTTCTTCCGCACCAAGACCACCGGAGCAGCCCATGGGCTCTTACTCTCCTGGATCACTTGATTCTCCAGCATGCTAGCCACCATTTCTTTCACCTCCTGATACATCTTGGGGGGAATCTGCCTATACCGCTCCCGAATAGGCGCAGCGTCGCCAGTGGGGATTTCGTGTTCAATGGCGGTAGCACACCCGAAGTCTTCATCGTGTCTTGAAAACGCCTCCTGGAATTCCCACAGAGTGTCCTCCAGAAGCTTCTGTTGTCCCGGGGTCAGAGACCGGCGATCTACTCCCATCAGAGACATGATCACTTGGCCATTCCACTCTGCCGTTGGAGGCTGCCTTTGCTGGACCTTCACAGCATAGGTCCAAGACGACCTCCCATCAGGCTGCAACGTGAAGCTCTTCCGGCGAAGGATGTCACCCCCGGGCACGTGAACTTCAGCCAGCAGGGTATTCCCAGGCACGAACAACTCACTGTCCAGAACGTTGAGACAGCGTATAGGCACACACCCATCCTTCACAGTGGCAAGTGCTCGGGCTACCAGAGGGCGGGTCTGCGTTTCTCCCTGCAGGGCAGGCTCTATTAAGACCTCTAGTCCATTTAATGGTCGTCCAGCCCCCACCGGAAGCATCACAATATTTTCCTGTCGCGGTGGAATCTTCATTGGGGCACTCAGCGGCACCTTCACGTATCCAATGGAGCGCCCTGCCATGGTGCTCTTCTGCAAACTACAGCTCCTCACCATCTGCTGTAGGACCTTCTGAGTCGGCCGGTGTGTGGTGGCCCGCTGCCAGTATTTAGGTCCTTCCTTTGTATAAAGGTGATGATCTAGGTCTCTCAGCACGTTCATGCCCAGCGTCACATCGAGTCCTCTCCTGGACGGATGGTCTATCAGCACGATCCCCTTTTTGCCAATGTCTTGCCCAAACAGCCGGACCCGCATCCAGACGATCCCTTGTACGTCCATCGCACCATTGTTGGCAGCTATCAACCGGATGACACTTCCATCCTCTGGCTCCATCATATGTCCGAAGTGTCTCTCGAAGAACTCCAGGGGCATCAGGGTGCACTCCGATCCAGTATCAACTAAGCAGCGTACCTTCTGGCCCTCCAGATCAGCTTCCATAACAGGGCTGCTAGCATATAGGTCGCATTCATCACGTACGGGGCTTGATTGTTGGTGAACCGCCACAGGACGCCCCGTTACTGCGGCGGTCGGGAGTTTAAAGCCGGCTCAGGTTCCACCTCCCCCTTACACTCTCTGGCGATATGGCCATACTGTCTGCAACTCCAGCAGAGGGGTCCCCTTGATCCCTGCCCAGCTGATGAGTCTCGGTTGGTGGGTCCTCGGCCACGGTGTACTCTCAGCGGGGGAGAGTAGGACGATGCGGTCATTTCTGGAACCATGGATTGACCTGCTCGCATCTGGGACACCTCCAGTCGGAGTTCTCTCATTTCTGCCCGTAGAGCCTGGACTACATCCTTTAAGGACCCTGGGTCTTCAGAACCTCCTCGGGTCCCTGTCACTTGGGTGCTACTCACAGCCTTCACATTCACAGCCACGGGCGCTTCTTCCCTCTCTACAGCAGCCAGGTAAACATTATAGAATGTCAGGTTGGCATCTGCCCGGATCATCTCTTGCAGTTTATCCTGTAACAACTTATTGGATAACCCTAGGATGAATTGATCTCATAGCAGCCGGTCCACTTCTTTGAAGGCTCCCATAGCCTCTGAGTCCCATCGCTGCACTTCATTCAGCATCTCTTGTAAGGCGTTAGAGTATTGCGTTAAAGTCTCACCCTCCCTCTGTGACCGATTGAAGAAGTTGCTCCGCAACTGCGCTACCTTGGCACGCCCTCCCTGAGCTCCCTCTAGCAGAGCAAATATTTTTTCTAAAGTGTCTCTTTCCGATTCGGGCCGTACCATCACTGTCCGTCTAGCGTCACCTTCTAGGGCCCCTAATGCTATCTCTGCACGCAGTTCCGGTATCAGGTTGCTCAGTCTAACTATACTTCGTACCCTTTCAGTCCAGTCCTGCAACGTCATATTATTACCGTCAAACTTTGGCAGATGCTGCATTAGTGCCCCGGCCGATAAGTACCCCACTTGGGCCGGCATTACCAGCGCTGGGGCTTGCTGTGCAGGGGCACCCTGGACCACCACAGCTGGTGCCAGGGGATTCTCTCCCGCCACATTCCCGTCCATGAGGGTCGCTGTATCCTGCCGACTACGCCAAGTTGTAAGCCGTGTACCGAGGTGGGCTCCCCAGGATACAGCGAAGTCACGAACAAAGGAAGTGAGTCCAATTCAATTTAACCAAGATAGGACTTTACTTAGTTTAGATAACCTCTTTTGTCCAAAAGAACACTCCCAGGTATTACATTTACACAGCCTAGAGGCTGGGACCCTGGTGTTATACAGCACGGTGCCCACTAGTGTGGTCTTCAATATACTCCAAGCTTTTACCTACCTGCAAGCTGCGCTTATGCAGCTGCCTGTTACCTGTTATTACCCTATTACACAGGAACAATTCAGTGTGTGTGACACAGGCACCGGCGGTGTAACACCAGGGTTTACAATCTTATCACAATACTACTAAATTCCCCCCAAACCAAGTACAACTAAGCAAGTATAATCGTTAGTTAGCTTGCAAGCCAAACAGTGTAAAGTTAAACTAAATGTTGCTCCCAGACTTCCTTAAAAGTCCCCCTCTGGGAGATATAACTCTGTAGAAATCCTCTGTGACTTAGTCCTTTTATCAGACAGGTAGATAGTTCACCAGTATTGCAGCCTGGGGTGATGATTATACCTCACTAACTAACTACAGGCTTTTTACTCAGTCCCAGCAATATGGTGCAAAACTTGCTGTGTGGTGCGTGCACGCTTACTTCTGTTGGGTACCTTTTAGTCTCTGTTAGCATCAGGGTGAAGAGGAGCTCCTCGGACAGCATGCGGTCTCACTGGCAGTCTCACTTCTCAGCCAAGTCTCTGACAGTAATCTTCTCCTTAGGATGGTGTCTGGACAGACTCTGAAAGTCTCAAATCCTCAGCTATTCTTGCTGTGGCTTCTCCCTCCAAGGACCCTCTCTGCACAGTGATGTCTCCACAGCTCTCTCTTCTCTAGAGTCCAGCACACTCTGACTCAAAATGGCTCCTAGAACCTTCCTACAACGATCAGGGTCTCCACATCAATCTTCCAGGGGCATGCAGCTTTTTTCCTTTTACCTGTTATCTTGCAACAGCGACCTCTTGTGGTCAAACAACAAAATGTCAGGTTATGAAAACACCAACTCAATTACACATTGAACATTCACTACACAGGGGCTGTTTCACCCTCTTACACAGTCCTGAGTCCACGCTTCTGGGTCTTGGAAGGGAGGCCGGAACCTCCGCAGTGATGGGCAGAGGTTGCCGGTCTCCTCCTCAGCTGGACCGGGGCCTTCCGGTTTCGGCCCAGCAGCCAGTTTCGGCTCTGACTCCGAACTGCCACTGGCTATTCAGTTTTACTTATGTCCTGGTAGTAAGCGCTTTCTGGTATCTGTTTGCCTGTGTTTCTGACCCCTTGCCTTGACCTCTGACCTTGCCTTTGCCTCCTGATTATGTACTGTGCCTGTTTCTGTTTATGACCCCAGCTTGCTTCTAGACCTCTGCTTCCTGAACTCCGTTTTGTACTGCGTTACCACTCCTGTTATCGACTCGGCCTACCTGACCTTCCCTTTGAATATCCCACTGTACTGCGATGAAGTGAATGGGAAGTGATCGGGAGCCGTCCGCAACGCTCGCGTGAACGGCTGTGAATGAGTATTTTTACAAGCTGTGCGTAACTCCGTGTGCATGCAGCCTAAGTAGTTAAAGGGGTTGTCTAGGGACTTTATATTCACTTAAAGGGGTATTCCCATAACTCTTGTTCTGCAGCCTGAAGGCTCTGTACTCTCTTCACTTCCTGGATTTCTTGCACATTGGTGGGCGGGGTTTCACTTGTTCTATCTGCTATGATCCACAGTATGACGCTGATGTGGAAACTGATGTAGCAGAGCTGGATTTGAGTCAGCTTGCATTACATACAGAGGTAACGGACTCCTTATCTCAGCCCTTATCAGCCAAATTCAATTAAACCGGCTGATATGTGGAAAAGCTGAAGATAGACAGCACAGTAATCCCGTAGCTCTCACCTCCCCCTCCTCTATATGAGGAGCTCCGTTGCATGTCAGCCCCTCCCTCCCCCCCTGAGAGCAGGCAGCTACCACTTGACAAATGAGCAGATAATCCCAAGGGCCAGTGTCAACAATGAAGTGAATAAATTAAGATAGCTGCCAAACAAAGCAGTTTTGATAAACCAATGTATTTAGAAAAAGTCTTATATCCACATAAACTAGCAGTATAGATAGGATCCTTGTGATGGGACAACCCCTTTAACCATTCCAGCAGACTTTTGATGGACTGGGGATCATAGCCACTTGATCAGAAGCAGCGCTCTGATCCCCGGTTACCTTTGTTCCCGCCCAGCTATCCCCATAGTACAGGCAATTACCTGGAAGATAAGGATGTGGGGAGGGAGTAGAGTTCTGCTTCTGATCACATGACCTGTCAGTACGAGGGTGTAATCCCGGGTCTATCATCAAGAGTCCACAAGAGAAAGTAAGTGAATCTAAACTTCCCAGACAGCACCTTTTATGTAGAAAAGTTACTGACATAGACAGAATCCCCTCTGCCTTTTTCTTCTGTCATATTTATTTACTTTTGTAGTTTTTAAATAAATAGTGTGAACCTACCCCAACAAGATCACACAAGCCTAAGGGGGCCATACCAGGGCCTCACAAGCCTAAGGGGGCCATACCGTGTATATTATCAAGAAGTTGGGGATAGGGGGAGTGTGACTGCAGAACTAGACTACACTGGGTTTGTTTGATGTCTGTTACCATGGAGACATACATGCCTGCATCAGAGCTGTAGATACAAAACAACAGAGCATTTTATGAAACAATGTGAAAATCTGCATAACCTTTAATACACAAAAATGAGGAACCTTTAAGAAGAGGTTTCTGATTCCAGACAATACTTGTTTTGCATCACTAATTCGGTGTTTTCTTCATGGGTAGATCTCCTCTTACAGTACTTTAGGACATAAGATAAAAGTGTTTGTACTGTATGTCCAGTTTAGTGTACAGCTTTAAGAGAGTAACATAAAAGAGACTGGAAGCCTGAAGGCATCTTTTAGACTAGACAAGTATTTGGATCTTCATCAGACAATTTAATGTGCCGACATAGACATCCCTGACATACACTTGTTCATTACCAACTCTGTGAAACAAAAATTTATGTTGAAACTCATTCCACCGCTAGGTCTGATTTTGATAAATTCCCATAGACTTAAAGCACCGATCTATGAAATTGTAGCGGACGCCAGATGTTCTGCATTAACATTAATGTGATTTTCCTGCTGGGGATTTTCAGCCTTATAGACAGAAATGATTTGGATAGGTGAATAATTTTTCTTTATAACTGTATGTACCGGTTGGAAACACTAAAGCATTACTTAAATAAATAAAGAAATCAGCTTTGTCTGCCACGAGATGTATCACACAACAGAATGTTTGGAGTTCTCAATGGCAGCGGCTGCCTCAATTCACTGGCTCTGCCATAATGCAAACTACTAATAAATTATGGTAATTGCTCGGAGCTTGCTTCAGCTGCACTTTGTACTGTACTCCGAATATGCTCCGCTGCTTGCCAGAAAGGATTAAATGAAAGCAGTAAAATTATTGATGAGCCCGGACTGAGTGCAGCAGTCACCTCCAGGAAATAAGGATGTCATAGTACGTTTCTTACATTCTATAGGTTTTATGATTTGGGGAGCTCTCTGGGTGCTTTGAATGGGGATGTTGCAGTAGGAATGCACCTTGCAAACTACTTTAAAAGAATAAATCAAATAACATATAGAATTCAATAACATGCCCATATCATTCTAAACACCAGCTACCTGTGACCAATTTACTTGTATGGAGCTTAAAGGCACAAAATTAGATTTTGGTACCAGTGTAAAGCTTCCCTCACATCCATATTTTTGTTGCATTAGGTTTGGCTTGGATCACTGAGGTTGAATTGGTCGCATGTGTAGATGAGTATGTCAGTACAGCAGCAAAGTAAGCAAAGACTAACAGGGCATACTGTATAATTCACCCTGGACAGTGGTGGATTTAAAGGGTTTGTCCAGGATAAATTAAACCTTTACCACTAAGCTAAATCCCTTCCCCCTCACCTAATTTCTAATTTACTCCCTTTAAAAACATATATATATATTTACCCATATGGTTGAGGCGGTCATGTGACTGCCCCAGGCACATTTTCTGATTTCCTGGTGATGTTCCGTTTCAGCGTTTTCAGAGAAGGAAGGCTGCCAGTACTCCTCTTTCCCCCCGTCTACTCTCTGTCCCCCTCATACTCACCAACGCTCATTTCTTCTTCTTCCGCTGGGCGACGCTTCCTTCACAATGGAGCCACCTCATTATACTTACCTGTCTTCTCGTCTTGACTTTGAGGTGCTGCTGTATCCTCTTCTGCCAGCACCTGGGATCTGGATTTGGCACCTGCACAATCGAACGCCAGCAAAAGCAAAAAGAAGCAGCGTTCTATTGCCCATGCGTGACTTTTGCCGGCGTTCTATTGTGCAGGTGCCAAATCCAGATCCCAGGTGCTGGCAGAAGAGGATACAACAGCACCTCAAAGTCAAGACGAGAAGACAGGTAAGTATGATGAGGTGGAGAGGGGGTTGGGGGACTGAATTAGCTAGGGCTAGTAGTCTGTGGGGGGGATGAGAGGATGGATCTGAGTGAACTGCAATGCATCATGGCAGTTGTAGGCTAAGACAGCAGGAAGCTATCCACGTAAACAAATGCAGAGGACACCATGAGCTCCCAGAGAAAGCCAAAAATCATTTAAAACACTGCTAAAGGTATTTGGGTACACTTATTAACTCATTGATAGCCCTAACAGACCTTTTTTTAAAAAAGAAAAAAAAATCCCAGAAAACCCCCTTAACATGCAAGTAATGATTCTTTTAATATTTTATCACAAATTTCTCACTCCTTGGCTCTGGTGTTGAACTGGCAAGCTGAGCATATACCGTATATACTCGAGTATAAGTCGACCCGAATATAAGCCGACCCCCCTAATTTTACTACAAAAATCAGGGAAAACGTATTGACTCAAGTATAAGCCGAGGGGGGAAAATGCATGACATTCTGTTTGTGCTCATGTTAATCCTAGCTGGCTTCAGGCCTATATGGTAATATCCCAGATGTCACGTGGTCTGGGATATTACCATATAGGCCCAAAGCCTGTGGTAGTAGTAATAGCCTGTTACTGCTAGCACAGGCTTTGGGCCTATATGGCAACAGGCTGCTACTGCTACCATAATGCTTTGGGCCTGTACAATAATGCCCCAGACGTTTGGGGATCCAAAATGAGCTTTTGAACCAGGGCTCATGAGTCTTTAGTTACACCCCTGTTTGTTCAGAAGGGGTGGAGAAATCTCTTAAATGAAGTGAACCTTCTGTGTGTAGTATGAGAGAGTGACGGGTGTGGTATGGGAAGACAGGTATGTCCCAGCCAGGCAGCTAAAGGGTGTTTGGTAAAAACTCACACCAGGGAGGTCAGCAGACTAGCAGTGTGGCACCACACTGACAGAGTTGAACTGTCCAGACCGGACCTCCAAAGCAGGTACTGTGCCACCCATTGTTGTTGCCAAGGTGGGAGACTGGTAGCCAGTCTCCTGTATAGTCAGGGAAAAGTTTCCTTACGTTTAAGTTAGTTTCTCAGCCGAGAAGGGTTTTGTTTTTGTTTATCCTGTGGCTTTGCAAGAGCAGTGGATGTGTTACATGTGAATAAAGCCTGAACTTGTGTGCAATCCAGTGTCTGTGTCCCTGTTTCCTACACTGCTACCGAGCATCTACCTGAGCGATTCCCCACAGTAGCTAATACCTAGAGAATCCATACAGGAAGCATGTACACATACATCAAATTCGTATTTACATGTTGTTATTATTATCATTAGTAGTAGTAGTAGTAGTAGTATTTATATAGCACCATTAATTCCATGGTGCTTTACATTTGGGGTTTACATACAGTACACAAAATATACAAACAAATATAATACTAACAATGACCGACTGGCACGGTGGGGTAGAAGGTCCTGCCTGCGAGGGCTTACAGTGTATGAGGGAGAGGGGTAAAGATAGAAGGAGAGGGGGAGACTGTACAGATGATGGTGTGGGGACAGTAGTGTTATTGGAGGTTGTAGGCCTTAATACATGTTCTTCTGCTGATAGCATTACTTATGGACATCAGCAATCGTGAACAGATGTATTCTATCTGCTTATGCTATATACAATCTCAATAATATAAAACAGGGCTCTCAACATCCCTTTTTACTTGGGATTTACTTTTAGATTAAATCTGAATGTCAGATCCTGGGTCTATGGGTCATGTTAGAACCATATTAAAACTCTTATTTATTTGGGGATGGCAGAAAATGAAATGCAGATGATGATAAAGAACCAGTGTGTATATATATATATATATATATATATATATATATATATCTCCATTTTTATAGACCCGTGGATTCATTGGAACCATTTATTGAGGAATCCATCTACATAGAGTCACCCAATGTCAATAGGTAAGCCTCAATGACATCGAAACGAAATAGTATGACCATTTACATACAAAAAATGTTAAAGGCCATAAGTTTCATTAAACGTAAGTTAAAGCGATTGAGATGTGAATAGCGGAACTGATATCTATAGTCTTTGATGATTCTTTCATCAGCACAATGCATAGGCCATGGGCTTTCTCCATCCTGCACACTGTCAGCCCCCACAATTGCAATGGCAAAACTGATGGTGTGGTGCTGGGCCATTTCAATACCATGGTGCGCCAGGTACAAAAGTTTTATAAGTGGGCCCCACTACCATTTTGGCACATATGCCAACATTTAGAGGATAAAGAGAGCAACAGATCTTTGTGTGGGTGTGTGTCTATACCCTTAACAATGTCTGTTCCCCTTTGGCCCTGCTCATTCCTACCCAGTCCCTTTGTGCTACCACATAGTAATATTGTGTAATATCGTGAACCACGCTGCTAATCTAACCTTAGGCCAGTGTTGTCATAATTTTTTACTTGGGAAGAATTATTTTAAGATTCATTTATATTTTGTCGTACAGCAGCCATATTTGTTCACTAGTAGTCAGGTAATCCCAGGGAACAATGTGAGAATCTAGAAAAGGGTACATAGGTGAAGTCCAGTTCTCTCGTCCTGTGACCAGCAAACCAGCGTCAGAATGTAAGCCTTTATGGGCAGGGACTTCATTCCTATAGTCTAATTGGTTCTTCGTTAATTTATGCTATTTTTATTTGTTACATCCCCTGCTGTAAAGTGCTGTATATAGTTTATTGTGATCACTTACAATGGGCTGATACTTGTTAACTGTTCATTACAATACAAAGGCCTCATTCGCACATATTAAAAACATACACATTCACAGGAACTATTGTTTGGTCCCTTTTTATTAAGTTTTGGATGGTGCAGGTGTTTTCATAGCTGTATTTCTGTCATTTTTTTTCCTAGTCTTCTATGGAGGACCGTCCATATGCAGTAGAGAAGAAATGCACGTATGCACTTATGTGAATTAGGCTTGAATTGCTCCATGTACCTGTCGCTTCTTTATCGTACCCTACTGTTATCTGTTCAGTATGAAGCTACAATTTGTTTTTTGAATCCATTCTGTCTGTAACAAATGTACTCCTGAGTGCAAGCAACCAAGTTCTGCTGTCACAATGCCAATTAGATGCAATGCATTATTGATACTTCTATCCTGCTGCTGCGTAACACAAGTTTTATTCTATTACTCTGTCAGGGAGAGGAAAAAGATGACAATTCAACTGCTTATTAAGCCCATAATGTAATGTATGATACAATCAGTATACACATTATAACTTCTAATTGTTTAATCTTAGAAGGATATTGTTTTCTGTATTTTTTCCATCAAGCCGGCATATTAGCGCAATCCTTGTATAATTTATTTTACATGACTTTCTCCAATTCCCAAGATGTATTACCGGTATTTTAAAAAAAACAACAAAAAACCCACAAAGTATGTTATTTTGCAACCAATCCAGTATGTAGCAAGCTGTAAATAGGCCAGGGTTACATGGTGGCGCAATATGCAACCAAAAACATAGGTCTGCAACATAACTATGCCAGACAGGTTCTCATCCCCAACACCCACAAGGGTCAGTTCTTTTACAGGAAGCCAATTTACCTAGCAGTATATTTTTGGCATGTAGAAGGAAACCCACACAAATATAGGGAGAACATAAAAATCCATGCAACGGTTTCACTTGGTTGGATTCTAACGCAGGACCCCAACACTACAAGGCAACAGTCCTAAACACTGAGCTGCCATGCTGCCTAACTTAGAGCTGCAATTTGGCTGAAAGAAAATAATTTAAAAAATGCAGATGCATCACAAGTGAGACTGTATTGCAGCGTATAACAGTAAGATTTTTTTCGACTCTCTTATCAATCACATTAGGTCACAATGGGCTGACTTAGCTATGTAACATACTGACCAGAATATTAGCATGTGAAAGGAGCCAACCTGGTGCCACTTTTAATCAAGTATTAGGGCGGGTTCACACGGAGTATTTTGGCTCGTGATTTGGTATGTAGACACCGCGGGAGCTTTTGCGGGCCGTATACGCTCCCATTGTTTTCAATGGGAGCCGGTACCGTATCCGCAGCGCTATTTTGCGGCCGTGATTTTGCGGCGGCCGCAAAATAGCGCCGCGTTTACGGTACCAACTCCCATTGAAAACAATGGGAGCGTATACGGCCCGCAAAAGCTCCCGCGGCGTCTACGTACCAAATCACGAGCCAAAATACTCTGTGTGAACCCGGCTTTAGAGAGTACATGTGGCCCTGGTTTCTGGCTCCACAAAGTGAGTGGAAAAAGGAACCCATTGAAGTCAATGGGAGGCTTTTTTAACACGTAGATTCAGCATCAAAATCAGTACCAAAAAACTCCGTATGAATGGACCCTTAGGCTGAGGCCCCACGTAGCGAACCGCAGAGAAAAAGTGCTGCAGAAAAAAAACAAGTGGTAGAATTGCATCACGTTTTGTTTCGCAGCGCTTCTCACAGAAAGTCCACATTGTTTCATTGTTTTCCTCTACGGACTTTCTACTTAAATTATACCTATACAGAAAACGTCAGTGTATCCGTAGGTATAATTGACATGCTGCAAATTACAAAAACAAAATGGTTTTTACAGTCCACTTTGAAGAGACTGTAAAATGCCACGGTTTTTGCTGCAGCATTTATGGTACATGGGGCCCTGGGCCTTAGGACACATACTGTGAAAAGACTGTTTTTTTTTTTAATGCAGATTTTGATGCATTTTTTTTTTTTTTTTTTGAGCCAAAGCCAGGTGTGGATTTCGCAGAAGGGAGACGTATAATGGCTTCCTTTACATTTCCCGTTCCTTTTGTTGCTACTCCTGTAGCCCCCTTTTCCTGGTAAGCCACGCTCAGTCAGAAATCTTAGCTCAAACTACATTCAACAAAGACTATGGCATAATTCATGCCGGTCAGAACTTGTGCCACTCTTCTGTGGCTAATAAAGGAACTTTGGAGCTTGAGATGCCTTCTAAGGCATTCAGATGTTATTACAAGGAAGGCGCAGTCTTCCTGACACTATCTTCAAAAAAAAAAAAAATGCTCAGATCTCAAGAAATATTATAAGGATGCACATTATTTTCTCCTTCATTGAATTTTCTTAGTTTTAGAAACTGATTTTCAAACATCTTTTGGCTTTCTGAGCTAATAGATCATCAAAATTCCCCATTCAGAACCCCCATCAATAAGCTGTAGCTGGTGGCAGATATAAAGAACGTCTCTTTCCCTGGCATTCCCATTCATTACACAGACAGATTTCAATGGTCACCATGAAACTCTTAATTTCCTTTAGAGTAGCTCAGATTTTAACACTTGCTGTAAGAAACCTTAGTTTTTAGGGACAAATCTAACAATCATGGAAAAGTCCACCACAGTTTAACATAAAGAAGGTGACTTTTCAGAATAGACTGGCATATATATGTACAACACATGAGGAACGACAATATATTTGGGTGTTATAGGACTTGTATTCAATGTTTTTAGCAGTTTTTTTCCTCTGCAGGCTCTAAAATTATCTGTCGTATTTCCACTAGTGGGGAGAGACACTAACTGCTATGATGTTCTTTGAAGGCAGCACATGGGGAAGACCAGAGATTCGGCTCCATAACTCACTTGTGGGCGATATTATAAAGAAGCAAGAGATTACAGAGAAAGAAGGGAGTTAAAGGGATTGTCCAGGATATACCATTTTCTTCATGTAGGTCAGGGAAAGTTTAAAAAAAAAACCCTGTCCCCTGTGCTCTTTTGTCGTCGTCCCCCCCTCCCCCATCCTTCACCAGTGTCCAGTCCAGTGACACCCCACTGGGGCCAATCAACTGCCTAAGGAAAAGAACCAAGGTGTTGCTCCCAGTGTCCCATTCCTTAGGCACCAATTGGCCTCAGCGATCACGTGTGGCGAGGACTTCCATTTAAGGAGGGAGGGATATTTTCTCTAATAAGATACATTACAAAGTTTTTTATATTCACTTGTACTACTGACTTATGCAGACTTTATTGAAAGAACACAAGCCACTTGATGATAATTCACCTCCTCCACCAGCTGCAACTCTCTGCATCCTTCAAAAGGCACCCCTCCTCCGATTTTGAAACTGATGGATTTTTTTGCTGTTAATTTCAGCACACATATGCTTTCTGTCAGGTAGGTGGTCCTGCACAGAAGCAGAAAGACAGGGACCACCCAACTGACAGAGCATATTTGTGCTGAAACTAACAGCACTGATTGCTCAGGATCGATAAGGGCTAGAGAAAACTCCAGCTCCATCAGACTCAGTTGAACATTGCCAATTAAGGCCGGGGCCCCACGGACTGGAAACGCCACGATCCACTGCGGGAAAAATCAAGGCTTTGTACAGTGCAGGCAGAGTGGATGGGATTCATGAGAATCCCATCCCCACTTTGCGCAAAAGATCGCAGTGTGGACACGCTGCGATTTGCAAAGCCGTTGCAGCTTTGCAAATTGCAGCATGTCAATTATATCTACGGAAACGCCGGCGGCTTTCCTGTAGATATAATGTTAAGGGAAAGTCCGCAGAGGAAAACTGAACTTTCTCTTAAAAGCGCTGCGGAAAGAACCACAATGCGTTCAAGCTGCAGTTCTTCCCGCAGCGCTTTAGTGCAAAATTTTGGAGTTAGAGGTGGCTTCAGTAAATAGTATTCTTCATGCAATAACAATTCTGGATTACATTTCCTAAGAAATCCTTGAAAGAAATCTAGGAATATTGACAATGACATGTAACCCAACCCCTTTCAAACAAGTATGTCCCTACAGTCATATATAGTCTGGTACTGACTTGAAAGCATCAGACTGTGCAGAACAACCACAACTGGTAAAGTAGTCAATTTACTCATACATTTCTAGGAGGAATAGCAAGGGGAACATCAAGCAGATTTAGGCTAAAGTTGACATTTGCTTATTTTCAGGTTGTTGCTCTGATCGGTCGTAAAATTAGAACAACTGTCTGAAAAGCTAATAATGGATGGAAGAAGAGCACATTCTGTCTACATAGATATTCATTCACTTCTGTAAAAAACAAGATGGAAGATTTCTTCCATCTTGTTCATTTACTTTTCATGTGCAAGATAAAGTCCTGCATGCGCAAGTTTATCTTCTGTCCTAAGCCGATTGCACATGACCGTGTACTAACTGGCTGCCGTGATTGTCATTCGGGTGCTGCACGTGTACCGTCCGTGTTTCTGTGGCCCGTTTTATTCAATGAGTAAGAGCCATGGAAGCAGGGCAACAAAAATCGTACAGAAATAGGACTCGTTCCATATTTTGTGGCCCCGGCTACCGGCCCGCACACGGGACCATGTAATTCACGGGTTTATGTACAGGCGCATAGAAATGAATGGGTCTGTGTGCTATCCGGGAAATACATGGATAACACACTGACCATTCATATGGTCGTCTGCAAGGGGGCCAATACAATAACAAGCAAGACAAAAAAAAAAAAAAAGGCTTCCATTTTTTTTTTTTTTTTTTAATTGCAGTGAATGAGGAGGTACACAGAAAGAATGTGCTTTACTGCAATCGCCATTGTATTACTTTTTCAGTTCATTGTTCTTATTCTATGACAAATCAGGACTAGGACTGAAAATAAGCAAATGAGATCTTAGCCTTATGATAAAATAGGCTTCAAATTGTGACCGTCAAGAGAAATACAATTTACTAAATCAGACATGCCAGGGGTGGTGCCTGTCCCATCACAAAAGTCTCCCCTTCCCATGAAAACAATGGCTACAAAGAAGTACTACGATCACATTTATGTTTTTTCATACATAAAAAAGATTTTATTATGATATATTTACACAATGGCATCTATTATACATCTATTACAAACTTATTCACTTCCGATAGATAAGATGGTTTTAAGTAGTCCTTTAGTTCATCCTTGCTAACCCAAACATAGTCTCCTTTTTTCTTATTTGAGAGCAATGTTTTACTTTTAAGCAGAGCTTTGAAAAAGAAGACCTTGGCTCCCATCACATCTTCACTTCGCATAATTTTGGGGAACTTGTACTTGTAAAAGCCACAAGGAGAGTTTCCTAAGAAATGAGCTTCAATGTGATTTTCTGAGGAAAGAAAAAAAAAAAGTTAGCAACTGTTACAGAGACCAAATTGTCTATCGCACAGTTACAGTCTATCTACAGTCATCTATACACATAAGGTAAAGAGTAGTCCAAGTATCCCCCTCTCCATATGTGCTATACACAGGACAGGCGTATGATCTTATCCATGGGGGCACTTGACATTATTTTTCCAAACACTGTTCTAGAATTCTGAACCAGAATAAACCCAAATAAAGAAGTTACCTGATAACTTAGACAGTGCTCTTTCTGCGGTCTGCCTCATTGTTTCTCCAGCCATCCACTCAATCTGCGGGAACATCCAGATATCGTCATTTCCAATCTTTTCTTTGACCAGCAGGACCAAATTGTTTTCTAGTTTCCTGTTGAGCGATGTTTGATCGTTCTTTTCATCTGCTTCTGTAACAAATGGCAAGTAGATAGATTATACACAGACTACTCCAAATTAGGATACATTAGATGCTGGGCCGTGGCATGATAGTCATGGAGTCAGGGTTGGGATCAATATTGGCTGCTGTTAAAGTCAGAAAAAAAGTAACCATCTCCAACTTCAGAATAAAATGATTATTTTAATCAGATTCTACAATTCTTGGCATTGTATGCATACCTTGCTACAGGAACTCAATGAATTAGAGGCGCTTTACTGCTTTTCACTGATCATGGAGTCAGTTCCTCTTTCCTAAACTGGCCATATAAAGAAGGATACTGCTCATTTGTCAGACAGTTTGTATTTTTTAAGATAGGTCATCAATTGAAGATCTGTCAGCGTCCAACACCCAAGCACCCCCCTGAATCTGCTGTCTGAAGTTTCAGCCACATCACGTTCATTGGTTACAAAGCCTAATGGAGCTCATTCCTCTTTAAGTTGATGGGCTGAGCTGTGAAACTAAGCACAGCCACCGCACAAATGTAGGACACTGCACAACCTTTAGCTGATGACCTAACCTAAGCATAGAATACGCATAAAACAACCATTGACCTAACACACCATATCCAGGTCCACCATCTGAAAGATTTTAAGCAAGTGGTAAGTGCCACTATATAGTTTCTTCTTCAACAAGCAGTGCATGTAATACCTGTTAGTCTTGGAGCAAGTTTCATTTGCTTCCATTTTTGTTCCCAGGTGTCCTCCAAGTCTTGTGCCATCACTATGTCCTGTTCTTCTTCTTCGTCATCAGAGTCATAGGTGTCAGACTGCTTCCTCCGCAGGCGCTCAGCATCTTTTATAAGCTGAAGCTCATGATCTGAATAAAAACTTTTCTCTAGGTCAATCTGAAATACAGAATATGACAAAGTAAACACGCACAACCAGATTAGTAAATAAATCTCTACTCCTATTATTGCCAGTTAATGGCTTCTGTGTTATGATGACAGTATTTTTTACACCAGCCGAATGAAACAGCCGATGAAACACATGTATGAACATATCCTTGTACCATGGAGAAACTATCCTTGCCAAAATTTTACCAGATATACAAATGAGGTTGCAGGTTCTCAGTGGGCAGTTCAGAGCTCAGAAGGTAAACCGTACCCCACACCTTTCCTGGCGCTGTCCAATGTCACAGTTCTGAACTTAAAGGGAACAACCAGCATGCTGCTAAGCAGTTAGGGTTAGTAGTTCCAAACCTTTGTAACATACCGGTATCTGAAGAAGAGGCCCCAGGTCAACAAGTCACAAGATGTGAACTCTACTCCAAAAGTCCTGGATTTACTCGATAGACTTTAGGCTCTGTAAACTTTGATTTCTGTTACATGGTATGGCCCAAAACCCCAGCTGCTAATGGATCAGTGGTCCATGTGCAGTGTTTTGATGCCCACATCAGGGAGAGTAGCATGCAGAGTGTCTGTGGACCGTACAAGTGCATAAACGAAATTTCACGTGGGCAGCGCTGGAACTGTCAATTAAGACCAAGGAGAAACCGCCAGATGGGGTTTACTGAGGGAAGCCTGTGAGTTGGCCAGGCTCAGGACAAACTACTGGACACTTAGGGTTAGTTCACACAGAGTTAAATGAACTCCGCGTGTACACATTCTGTTGCGGCATTCCGCGATGAATTAGACCCAAATGAATGGGCAGGAGCCTCGCGCCACGGCTGATTCAGCCACGGGATCCGCAGCAAGATAGGGCAGCTTGCTTCTTTCTTTCACTACTAGCTACCAGAAAAAAGAAGCAAGCGGCTCCCAATGAAGTCAATGAGAGCCATTTTTGGCAGTGGATTTTGAGGCGGATTCCGCTGCCAACTTCCCCCGTGTGAACTAGCCCTTACAGCCTCATCTGCATATTTGATAGACTTTGTTATTAATCAAACCGCTCTCTTATCCCATAAGACTAGAGCTACATAGTGACTCCCTTCATGCAACAAAAGATCACCTATCACTCCTACACCAATGTAAGTGACTGGAGTCAAACTGAACCAGAGGGTGTTGCAACTGCAACTTCTTAGCTCAAAAAAACCCCTTCAGTAGTGCTCTATCTTTTCGCGACTAGAAGTCACAGTCGCAGCCCCCTGGGGGTCGTAATTCCAACATCCACTCTATTGGAGATAAGAGAAATGTAAAGGTGTAACTTGATGCTCCTGGACCCTAATGCAAAATCTGTAATAGAGCCCCCACCTACCTTGTGCCACACAGAAAAGTGCTGCATCCCCTATAACAGGGGTAGGCAACCTTCAGCAGTCCAGCTGCTGGAAAACTACAACTCCCAGCATGCACACTTGCTCTACGGTTCTTGCAGCTGATATGGAAGTGAATGGAGCATGTTGGGAGTTGTAGTTTCACAGAAGCTGGAGCGCTGAAGGTTGCTGCCCTATGTTGCTGGCCATGGTGATCTTCAGCCACAGCCCAATACCACACATGCACATCTGGATTCAGTCCACCACCTGTGATGTGTGTAATGGGGAGTGATGACCTGACCTCTACAGTCACTCGTTCCCTGGTTACAGTGGCTGATAACAGAGAACAATGGCATGCATTATAGAACAGTCCTATAGGTGCTGGTAACATGACTTTCCACTACTGTACCTGCTTGAGCAGCTCGTCCACCTCCTGCTGGATAGAAGTCTTGCTCTGAGACACCACCGCCGGCCTCTTTAAACAAACAGCTCCGTGCAGCCGCCATGGAGACCCCGAGCTGCCGGGTGCAGAGGCCAGTCCTCTACATCCCGCAACCGAAGCCCGCAAAACCAGTGTCCTACATGACAGCACGCCGGTCACCAACCTCCTCACAGGAGCCGCCATATTGGGAACACGTGACCTCCCTACGCTCTGATAGCGCTGTACTAAAGGCTGGACTGGATGGGGGAGATGGTTTATTCTCAGAAATATTAAGGCTTTTCACAAAATGTCCTGTATCATTGGAAAAAAAATTCAAAATTAGCACAATACGTCATTCTATTTCATTTTGTATCGTTCTTTTAAAAATTATTCAATTTCTCTACTCCCCTATAGCTTAACGCAGAAATGGTTTAGTCCAGAGGGTGGCGCTGCTTATTTTATAGCGGGGGAGGTTTAATTTTACTTTGTTTCTAGTTCTTATTTCGTTAAATTTATTGGACAAATGATAAAGGTTAATGTAGAAATAATAGTTTCATCTATTAGTAATTAATCATAAAAGCCCCTTATGTGGCTAAAGCAGCCAATATATAAATGAGATGTTGGTTGTCCTCCCCTATGCTTATAGTGAGATGGTATAAGCTGTGACCTTGCTGTTTCTTGTAGAAGCGTGATGCCAGACCGGGAGCTATGAACTTCGCAGTAAGGAGGGCAGTGCCCGGGCTGCTCCAGGGTATAGTGCAGCAAGCATGTGGGTGAGTGACGGTGTGTGGGCTGGAGAGTGCGCCGGCCTGTAATGTGGTCAAAGTAGCCGGTACCGAAAGCACGAAACATGGACAGAGCTTACTGTACTGCTGTAGTGCACAGTGGACCAGACTAGCAGCCAATCAGATCAGTTCTTACATTTTCTACTGTCTCTAGAGAGTGAGAACTGCAATCTAATTGGTTGATTTGGTTTTCATTATAACATGAGGCTCTTAGTGATTTATGATAGATATGGCAGTTTTAGAGGACGAACCTGGGTGTTATTGCAGCACCCCACATGTGCCCTCCAAAATATCTTGGCCATATATATATATATATATATATATATATATATACACACCTAATGCACGTGAATCATAAATAGTACATATGCAACACAGACCAGACACCGTGAACACAGATGATGATGGGGTTGTATATTAAAGGGGTATTCCCATATACATAATCATATCTATATTTGTAGATAAGTAAAAGTTAAACATATTTGCAAATATAAGTAGTTAAAAATCCTGCAGAGTTTTAAAGATTTTCTCTACTATCTTAGTGGTGACAGTCTGTTGTCTTGATCGGTTATCAATGGATACGACCACAAATACAGAAACTTTATATTGGCTGGGATTTGTCAGGAACCCAGCTATGATTTTCTTATTGTAGCTGTGTTATCAGGCAGGGACACTACATGTATCAGAAGATATCCCGGCCACAATAAGGAAATCACAGCTGACTGATTTGTGTTATGTTTCCATGTGATTTCCTCTATGTAACCTTAGTAGTGGTACAGGAGTCTCCAGGTCTGGTAATATCTCTGTGTGAATGTTCTATTCCTGCTTCTTATTCCTTCCTTTCCTCATTAGGCCGGGCACATAATGCTCTATTTTCCTACTATTTCGTGTCTTAACATCTGGGAACAATGTACCAAACCTAAGGAACTGCTCACAATAAAATGAATTTATAAAGTGTTTTTATTTACTTACCTGCAGTAGTGGAGTTGCACTGGGGTGTGTCTGCCCTGACCTTTTAAGAGGCAAGTCTGCAGAAACTCCAGTGTTTTGTAGGGGAAACTGCAGAGGATTATGGGAAATGTCTATAGGTATAAAAGGTTTCCATCAAACAGCAAGCTGGGGGTTGGTGGAGTTCAGATGGTAAATAGTCTGTTGGGCTACGGCAGCCTGAGGGTGCATTCACACTAAGTATAAGCTGAGCTGATTCTGAATGTAAAACATGTTCAGAATCAGCGCGTACAAAGCAGATCCCATTCATTTCAATGGGAGTCTGCATACGAGCGCTCCCCATAGAAATGAATGGGCTGCTTTTCCCTGCCCCATCCCCATTGGTTTCAGTGGCATATGCGCATATTACATTGAAACCAATAGGGGAAAAAAAGCAGCCCATTCATTTCAATGGGGAGCGCATGTATGCCGGCTCCCATTGAAATGAATGGGATCTGCTTTGTACGCGCTGATTCTGAACGTGTTTTGCGTTCAGAATCAGCTCAGCGTATATTTAGTGTGAAAGCACCCTAAAATCTGCATCGAAAAAAGCTGATTTTCTCCAACGTGAGGCCTTAGGCCAGGGCCCCAATAGGACTTATACGCCACGATTTGCCTGCGGTGGAGCGCCGTGAGAAACATTGCGACATTTTACAGTCAGGGTAAATTGGATGGAATTCTAGCGAATCCCATGCCCACGTTGCATTAAAAACCGCAGACACAGTGATTTCCCAGACCGGTCTGGTTTTGGAAATCACAGCATGTCAATTATACCTATGGCAATGAGGGCGGTTTCCCCATAGGTATAATTGAAACAGAAAGTCCGCAGAGGAAACTTCTGCCAACTTTCTGTCTAAAGCGCTGCAGGAAGAACCTCAATGCGTTGCTGCCCATGGCATCTTAGCCTTAAGGTGTTTTCTGGCCCCAAATTTTCAGTATTCTTCATACTAATGACCTATCCACTGAATAAGTCACGAATATATTAACTATTGTGGTCGAACACTCAGACCTACACAGATCAGTTGTTCTGGCTACCCCTGAGTGCTGCAAGCCAGTGGACTGGGCAGTGTGTATATGATCTCCTATTCAAGTAATTTCAGCAGAAAAGCAATTCCCTAGAAAACTGCTGCACTACTATACACTACCTGTACACACTCCTCTGTCCACTGCAGCAGCTTTCAGGCTGTCAGAACAGCTGCTCTGTGCAGGGTCTGCGTGTCTGACCCCGACAGCATATAAAATCAATCTGGGGCTGGAACATCCCTTTAAGACTGAAGCGTGACAATGCGAAAATCTAGTGTTTTTTTTTTTTTCTGCTGCGGAAACGCCATCGGAAAAAAAAAACTGTGCATTTTACAATACCTGCAAAATGAATGGGATTCTGGATAATGCCATCCACACATTGCAGAGGAAAAGCTGCATTTTCAAAAACACTTGGGTTTTTGAAAATCGCAGCATGTCTGTTATACCTGCGATAACGCTGTCGTTTTCTATAGAGGTGTAATAAGAGCAGAAAGTCTGCAGAAGGAAAATTTGCAAAAGCACATGGAAAATGCTGTGGGAAAAATCACAATGCTTTTTTTACAGCGTTTTTTTTTTTTTTTTTTGCTACGTTTCTCTAAATGGGCCTAAGCCTAGAAGAGTTGGTCCAGTTCAGGAATTAGAATGCAACCAGCAGAGGAGGAGCATAAAATAAAAATACATTGATACTTAGCTGCGTTCTCCCCTCTGTTCTTGCGCGGAGTTAGCCATCATCTCCTGTGTTCTGTATGTATACATTGTGGTCCCAAGCGTCATACAGTGGATCGCGGTTTTTGGCTGCAGCACTTGCATCACATGGCAATTGTCACACTACTGTATCGCGACCAAGGCATTAGCCACACATCCTGGTCTGTTTTGCAGATGCAAAAACAAGGGTGGAGTTTAGGACAGGTGCAGTTTTTCTAGAATGTGGTTTATCAGTTTTTCATAAGCATTTTTAATGTATTGATTCCATGAAAAACAGACCACACACAGATGGCATGTTTAGTTATTTTTGTTGCTGTTCCTTGATGACACTTTCTGTTTCTGTTCATGTCACCACTGTAGCCAATGGCTGTTCTCAGTGGTCACCTGGTGGCCCGTGATCAAACTGCACATGACTGCTTTTTTTTTTTTTTTTTTTTAAACTATCGCTTATTATACTATTAATTATACTATTTACAGCCTAGATGAGAGTTCTGATTTAATTTGACAGTTTGACTTGAAAATAAGTTGTCATTGTTTTATATTTGTTATTTATTATACAGTTATTCAGATTCTATAAATTGATACATATTTTGTTATACATTTATTTCATAGGAATATAGTCACTGACTTTTTCATGGATTAAAGGAGCTTTCCAGAGCAGAACTCAGAGTCAGTGTTTTGGCCTACCGAAACCACCACTAAGATGTATAGTGTGCTCTGTATCTGGCGATGAACTATTACTATGTTATGACTCATTTTTCTTTATTTCCATCCAGGGCCTTAAAATTGTCCTGTTGCCGGCCTCTATGTGTGAGCTCACAGACAATTCAGAACACAGTCAGTCCTGTCAAAGATTGGGACCAAAGCTCTAAAGAACTAAGGTAAGTTTGATGCTACACTAAAACTTACTTGCACGATATGGATGGACAGTCCAACATTGTTAGATACAAAAGAATCGATATCATTCTGTTGAGAAATGCATCATCATATGCAGCCATAATAGTCACACTATAAAGAAACTGTCGACTCTCCTGACATGACTGTTTTTATTTCCCATAATATAACAATTCAGGCTCCCCTTTTCCTATCTCTGCACTATTAGTCCCATAGAAACTGAATAGATAAGCAGCATGCTTGTGTTGACTGTTGCTTCATTGCAATAAGGAACTTGAGATCCCATGGTGGGGTCCGTGATCAGACACCACCTATGTTGTAGGTAGGAGAGAAGTTTTGGAACAACCCTTTTTAAAGGAGGCCACTACCAATAAAATCTCTTCTAAACCACTTTTGTGACTGTTAGTGACATAGCGACCTTTTATGTGTCAAAGTGCAATTTTGCTGTCTACAAAATCAACTTTTAATTTGCATGCAAATGATCCATCAAAGGGAGTCTATCCAAGACTTAGCATGTCGGCGCCTCCTATGCTGAGACATGGCTCTTTTGATCAAAATACAAATGACGCTAGGTTCACACTAGCGCCCGGAGTCCATTCTGAGCTTTGCATCTTCTGCATGCAAAAGACAGAAAGCTGTCAGACGGGGTCCGGCCATGAGCGCCAGTGAGCGTTTTATGCTCTCCGCCGCAAAACCGTTCTTTTTAAACTGGACACAGAGTACTGCATGTCACTGCTCACCGGCGCTCACGCCCAGACACCTTTCAAAGAGTCCTGCAGGTTTCCGTCTCCTGCTCTGTTTTGTGCAGGAAACGGAAACCTGCAGAACGGACTCCCGGGCGCAGATGTGAACGAGCCCTGACCTAGTTGAAGCAGTTGCCTCAAAGAGGTCCTTTACATATGACAGAAATGATAATATCTCTGCAGCGGAGGCTCCAATGCACAAGATGAAAAAAGCGTTTGATTTGGGTGACCCTAACCTGTGGAGCTGGGTGAATATACTGCATTTTATGACATGATCCCTATTTTTGCACCCAGAATGTGGCTAAATTTTAATTTCTTTTTTCCTGTGGCCACCAAATGCAGATCATGTAGAGATTACAGGCAAAATCGGCGCTCTAGCAGGTGCGTCCGTGCGTCCGCAGCAAGATTGCACTATGACACGCAAAAAAAGTTTATTCTGAAGTCATTTTGGGGCTGTTATACTCCCTTTAAGGCCTCATCCAATGTAAACTATGTGATTGCTTCATCTCCGCTGTAGATTTATGTTCCAGTTATTGGCCTAGAAAAAAAAGAATAGCAACAGCAATATAAAATTGTCGCATCTGTAACTTATTTTTATTTAGAAATTTAAGTTTTGCTTTGATAGATCATAAAAAATTCTGAGGAGATTTTTTTTTTCCAAGCTATATTTGTTTCTATAGTAGGCAATGAAAAGAACATTTTATAGATTATTGTTGTTGCAATACTTGGTGCTAGCTTCATTATTGTCTAAGGAAATGCTTGCCGCTTACGGTGATTTGGTGTAATACCATAAGCTGTTAGCTCCAGATCTATAAAGCAGGTTCTCACAGGGACACAGAGTGAAGGAATAATATACAATACACTGTACTGAGCAAAAGTTTTAAACAGGTATAGAAAAAACGCTGCAAAGTAAGAATGCTTTCATGAATAGATGTGTTAATAGTTCATTTATGTCCATTAACAACATTAAAGTGTTTGGGTTTTTTTTTTTTTGCTATTGTGTCGGGGGGAGAGGCTATTAAGTATATTAGAAAAATGTTTGCCAATCTAACTTTCTTTTAATAGAAACCAGACCATAAAGTTCTGTACACCTCTACTGAATGTATTGTGGCGCGCTAGCATTTTCTCTACATAATGGGGGTATATCTCTGGATTTATACCAGCTAGAAAATTGGTTGTGGTATCACATAAAATTAAATCTCGGTTTTTCTTATAGCTAGAGCTGTGATCTTGGCAGCGTATAAAAGCGGAGAACCATTTTTCTATGTGGTATAAATCTAGAGATATAGCCATTTGAAGCGACCATCCCCTTTGAGGAAATACTAAAGCTCTACATACTGGCAATACTAATGTATACAGATATTCCCGGTGACCTTTGTAACAGAAGAAAAAGTTTTGCATGGGAAAAAAACCCGTGAGGCAGAAGGCATTCGACACCAAGCAGTGGGTACCATCTGCATCAGTCATTAATGTCCGTTGCTCTCATCCTGTGGCTGTATGAACCCACCGTTACATAAACAGTAAGACAAAAGCAAACATGGCTAATTTCTGAGCACATGATTGGACACCTGGTTTTATGGGTCGTAGAAGAGGAGGATTTCTGCTAAATGTACTTGGAGTTCCATATTTGCCCCATGCCTTATATAATTACACAATGATACTACAATGTGCTTATGTGAAGGACAGTAACCTCTGTAGATACAGAAGTGAAATAGGAATTCTTAACTGTTACATTGTATGATGATCCTACAGCCTGTTTCCACCTATGCCTGGGGAGCAGAGTTCATTACAGTGGAGTGGACTGAAGTATGAAGAAGTGCCAGTCGTCCATATCAAAGCCACTTATAACAAGTAAGTCAAGTGTTAATGGAAATGTGTAACCGCATTAGTATTGACCTTTAATATCATGAGTCCTTTACAAATTAACGAAGACCTGTCATCTCTATTGACATGTGTTTAGTAAATACAGTCCTATGAAAAAGTTTGGGCACCCCTATTAATCTTAATAATTTTTTGTTCTAAATATTTTGGTGTTTGCAACAGCCATTTCAGTTTGATATATCTAATAACTGATGGACACAGTAATATTTCAGGATTGAAATGAGGTTTATTGTACTAACAGAAAATGTGCAATATGCATTAAACCAAAATTTGGCCGGTGCAAAAGTATGGGCACCCTTATCATTTTATTGATTTGAATTCCCCTAACTACTTTTTACTGACTTACTGAAGCACAAAATTGGTTTTGTAACCTCAGTGAGCTTTGAACTTCATAGCCAGATGTATCCAATCATAAGAAAAGGTATTTAAGGTGGCCAATTGCATATTTGAATCTCCTCTGAAGAGTGGCATCATGGGCTACTCAAAACAACTCTCAAATGATCTGAAAACAAAGATTGTTCAACATAGTTGTTCAGGGGAAGGATACAAAAAGTTGTCTCAGAGATTTAACCTGTCAGTTTCCACTGTGAGGAACATAGTAAGGAAATGGAAGACCACAGGGACAGTTCTTGTTAAGCCCAGAAGTGGCAGGCCAAGAAAAATATCAGAAAGGCAGAGAAGAAGAATGGTGAGAACAGTCAAGGACAATCCACAGACCACCTCCAAAGAGCTGCAGCATCATCTTGCTGCAGATGGTGTCACTGTGCATCGGTCAACTATACAGCGCACTTTGCACAAGGAGAAGCTGTATGGGAGAGTGATGAGAAAGAAGCCGTTTCTGCACGTACGCCACAAATAGAGTTGCCTGAGGTATGAAAAAGCACATTTGGACAAGGCAGCTTCATTTTGGAAACAAAAATTGAGTTGTTTGGTTATAAAAAAAAAAGGCGTTATGCATGGCGTCCAAAAAGAAACAGCATTCCAAGAAAAACACATGCTACCCACTGTAAAATTTGGTGGAGGTTCCATCATGCTTTGGGGCTGTGTGGCCAATGCCGGCATCGGGAATCTTGTTAAAGTTGAGAGTCGCATGGATTCCACTCAGTATCAGCAGATTCTTGAGAATAATGTTCAAGAATCAGTGACGAAGTTGAAGTTACGCTGGGGATGGATATTTCAGCAAGACAATGATCCAAAACACCGCTCCAAATCCTCAGGCATTCATGCAGAGGAACAATTACAATGTTCTGGAATGGCCATCCCAGTCCCCAGACCTGAATATCATTGAACATCTGTGGGATGATTTGAAGCGGGCTGTCCATGCTCGGCGACCATCTAACTTAACTGAACTTGAATTGTTTGTCCAAAATACCTTTATCCAGGATCCAGGAACTGATTAAAAGCTACAGGAAGCGACTAGAGGCTGTTATCTTTGCAAAAGGAGGATCTACTAAATATTAATGTCACTTTTCTGTTGAGGTGCCCATACTTTTGCACCGGTCAAATTTTGGTTTAATGCATATTGCACATTTTCTGTTAGTACAATAAACCTCATTTCAATCCTGAAATATTACTGTGTCCATCAGTTATTAGATATATCAAACGGAAATGGCTGTTATAAACACCAAAATATTTAGAACTAAAAATGATTAAGATTAATAGGGGTGCCCAAACTTTTTCATAGGACTGTACTTGTATTCCTCGTAAAATATCTCTTCTGGAGAGTCTTTCCTTGTAACTCTGCATAGTGTTGTTCCTCTGTTATTCGTCCTAGACATTTCAGAATAAAATGACAAATGGGTGCGGCTACTTAAGGGTGTTAGCGCTACATAGTCAGAGCTCACAGTGCAGGAACAGAAATACACTCCAATTGGTGACCCAGTTGTCAATATACTTTTACATTTCTAGGAGGAATAGCACAAATGGAGTTGAGAGAATAGATTTTATTTAATGGAGAATACAAAATAAGTAAAATAGCTGACAGGCCCTCCTTGATGTGCTCAAAGTCCAACAAGCTCTCAACAATTTAGCGGCTGGTTTTGTGAAACTGTGCATTGAAAATCCTATATTATGCAGTATTGGAAGAGGAAACAAAATGTATTTAAGATAATATAACCCTCTCAGTGCTGCAAAATAATAAAATGTAGTGTGGAATGTGAATAAATTTAAATTCATTAAAGAGGTTTTATGGGCTTAAAATATTGGTGAATTATTCTAAAGACAGGTTAACAACATCACATGATTAGACGTCTGACACCACTACCAATCGGCTTTTCTCAGCATGTGATACCCAGAGAATGGAGCAGGAAGCAGACAGTGCTGTTCTTTATCTAGTGGCCAAACCATGTTACTGCACTTCAATTCCAATTTACTTGAATGGGATATAAGCTGCAGTAACCCAGTTTGACCACTACCCAGATAAACAAAGCTGTCAGTTTCATACTGCATTCTATGCATATCAGCTGCCGAGAACAGCTGATTGGTGGGACAACTGACTGATTCGTCCGTGCGTGTCCACCATTTTAGTGGTCTGTTGTTCAGGTCCTCTGACAGACCACAATAATTGACAGCCCAATGCTACTGTGAGCCAAGCATCAGATTCCAGCTTGACAAACACATGAGCAATTATTCCTAATGATTATTCCAGTATTAAAGGGGTTGTCCAGGACCTGATGACTTTTGATACTGATGACCTATCCACAGAGCTGTCAGGGTCCTATACCTGAACCCATATACTTACTATATGACTGAAAGTAGCCTTGCCCCATTCAAGTGAAAGGAAGCGAGATTACAGTTGCAGGCGCCACTGCAGCACTGTATGGACTGGAAGCTATATACAGATACTTGGCAATCCCTTTAATATTCTGAAGTTTGTTAGATACATAGTTTTACTGCATCTGTGTGACCATGGCTGTCAGTGGTTTGGCCTACCAACTCCACAGCTCTGCTTATTTAGAAGTCTGATATGTGAAAGAATTCATTTAAGGCATGCCCTGTACTACTCATGGTTATTACTGTTATCTTAATATGGAGAATTTTGTAGGGAGGGGAATGATATGTTTCCATTACATTGTCAAGATGATGTGGGACGATGGTGGTGTACATGGTGGTGGTGTACACAAAACTGCCATCACAGTCATCAACCTCAAGCTGGGCTCGGGGATTCATCCATCTGAACCAGCACACTGAGCGACAGTTAAGTGAAAGGTACCTAATGAACAGCAATCAATACTGATAGAATTGCAAGTCTATGTAATACATCCATCTTGCTTGTCCTGCTATGTAATGTTGCCTGCCCTGCTGGAAAGGAATAGGGAACGGTCTGCTTCCCCGCGTGCAGCACAGTATGATTTGTCTGCTGGAATAACTAAGTGTTTAATTGAAGTGTACAAGAAAACAATGTCACTCCCAAGAAGAACAGCCAGCCTCTGCTTTATATTTTTCCAACCATTCATACTATGGAAATACAAGGACCTGATGACTTGTGAAGATTTCACTCTTCATACAGTTATATATCCATTGTTTACATAAATTCTCCAGATTCATTCTTCCCTACACTGGTCCCTTATTCATCCTTTTCCCCTCCCTTTGACTTCATCAGTTATGTGTAATAGAGTTGTCCTAGGTTTTGTAGCACAAATCACTACAGGGGTAGGGTAACTGTTACCCCACAGCATCGGGGCTCGGACAATTGACCAGGGCAGCATCAGTATCCATATTCTGCCTGTTTTTTTTTTTTTTGTTTTTTTTTGTTTTTTCTACATGTTACTGAAACCAAAGCATCCTTGGGCTAGAGTACAAAAGCTTGTGGCAAAGGGATTGCAGTTTCATACTTCTCCCACATTTATTTATTAACTATCCAAATGATAAGTTTCTGATCCCTGAGGGTCCATCAAGAATAGAAGTAACAAGTGCTGCATAGACCACTGATATACCTGTATACCCTACAATTATTTCTGGGAGTTTGCAGAACAGTGACCACAGTCAGTCTCATAGAAGTGAATGGAGTAGTGGGAGAGCATACAGAGGCACTCTTTTCGAGGGACTGTAAATAGAGTGGTGGTCCATTTTCTGACCTCAGTTCTCATGAACACTGGCAGTTGATGGCTAGTGCTAACATGACCCAATTACCATAAAACGCCACCTTTCTAAGCAGATAAACCTGAAATTAAAAAAATCTAAATTTCATATTAGTGCTGGGCTAAATAATTACTATATGAAATTTTTTTAGAATTCTTTAGAGTTTACACAAACTGTAATTCAGTATAATAGTTTGTGGTTTTATTATATATATATATATATATATATATATATATATATATATATATATATAGTCAGAATCAGGGGCCTTTGTGGTCACCTGTTCAGCAGCTAACTGTGAGTGACTATAGCTGATCAAATTCAAAGACTAAGTGCTAGCGATGAAATTCCACACCACACGAGAAAAGTTGGAGTAAGAACTTCTTTCTTAGCCTGAGCAATGCAGGCAAAAAGAGACCTTTATTACAGAATGTGTAGGTTTTTACATGCAAGAAGTAAACAAACAGCAAGTTTGATTGGTTGGTTGAGGTATCCGCCTCCTGTGACATCGGCTCCAGGGCACTACCTCCAGGAAGTGATATAGCTTCTTGCCATGTGGTTTCTGTGATGTCATTTCCTGTGGGAGTGGCTTCTTGCCATGTGATTCTCCACATGGTCGAAGGCTACACCTGAGCACACCATAGAGGTCATCTTGTCATGATGTCTGGTACATTGTCAAAAGCCCATGTCTTTTCAGCATCAATCTTCACAATCCCATGCGTGCGTTATAATATATACCGTATATACTCGAGTATAAGCCGAATTTTTCAGCACAGTTTGTGTGCTGAGAAAGCCCCCCTCAGCTTATACGCGAGTCAGCAAAAAAAAAAAATAAAAAAAAAAAAATATATATATATATATATATATATATATATATATATATATATATATATATATATATATATTTTTTTTTTTAGGGGGGGGCTGGGGGTCTATGACCAGCCACAATATCAATGTATAGAATTTCCCATACAATAAAATAAAAAGATGTAAAATAAAAAATAAAAGTTCTAAATCCCTCCTTTCCCTAGAATACATACAAAAGTAGAAAATGACTGAAACACAAACACATTAGGTATCCCTGTGTCTGACAGTGCCCGGTCTACTGAATATAGGGTATCTGCAGTGCTCCTGTTCCGTCGGGAAGGGGTTAATAGGAGCACTGCAGATACCCTATATTCAGCCAGGCTGAGTTCCAAGTGGGGGAAGAAAAAACAGTCCTCAAGAGCAGGGAAGGGGCAGACAGACAACCAAAACACCCCCTCCCCCTCCCCTTCCCCAGCAACTACTGCACCCAAAAACTCCAACCATTTTAATTTTTGAAATTTTCCAGAAGCTACTGCATTTCCCCCCTCGGCTTATACTTGAGTCAATAAGATTTCCCAGTTTTTTGTGGTAAAATTAGGGGGGTCGGCGTATACTCAAGTATATACAGTACATATAGCTTAGTATATAGCATTGGCTTAGCTTTGACCTTTAACCACCCCCAGTCACTAAATGTGTAAGGGCTGGGGGTTAATTGAATTTTATCTGTTCATGCTCCACAACAGCCCAACTGGTTTTTCCACCATTGCTTAGAGATGTCCTCTTGGATTGTCTATTCATTGACTTGACCTATTGTATTGGCTCTTTGAATACATGTCTATTGTCTGCAGCCAAAAGGAGACGGCTAGTGTCTAGACTGGGCTACTGGCTACTGTGTCTCCAGACAACAATTGATTGCCAGCATGGACATATAATTCTAGTTTCAACCTGGGACAAATAGGCATATTATAGCCATATCCAGATATTGCTGACGCCATCTTGTCACATAATATCATATTCAGTTTGAAACCTAAATAGTTATACTGCATTTAGTTTTATTGATAACAATGTTTTTGTGATCATATACTTACAGCCTTCACACATATACCTCACTGCAAGAGTAATGTCACTAGTCCAAAAAATCTGAAAAAAAAAAAAAAAACCTACACCTGAATGCCTTATCCAGAACTGTTGAATGGGGCTCTGCTCAAGAGTTTTGCTCTGTATGGGGAGAAGAAAAAAAATGTTTTTTGGTTTGTTTTTTTTCTAATCACTTACAGCCCTTGGATGGAAATTAGAGAGACCAGTATATATGTTATATAAATGGAGAGTAAATATTCCATGATACATCACATGAAGGTACCTGTGTATATGATATTTTCCAAGAGAGTTGTACATCTGTCAGGCACCCGTGTACACGAATCTCCTATATAGAACTGAGAGATCTGTGAAAATGGGCAAAAATAGGACATGGCCTATTTTTTGACTGTTCAAATGGACAGTCACAAAATCGGTCATGTGAATAGCCAGATTCAGATGCATTGATTTTAATGCAGTCATGCGATGGCTGTTATCATTGTTCATGTAAGTAGAGCCTAAGCTATGTAGAGATAAATCCCTTCCAAATCACTGTATTACCTACATAAACTCTGCTCAGAATTGATCGTATATCTACAGCAGTTTCATATATTAGCAGTCAGTTTGTACGTTTCCCCAAAAAAATAAGCAAGGCCAGATTTACACTGCGACTTTTTGCAGTGCTAAGAAATTATTTTAACTATTGAGCTACAGCTGCAGTCTAAATGAATGTATCCAGTTGTATACAATCTTGAGGGCTTTAGCTGTCACTTAATAGTTAAAATCTATCAGTACCGCTACAAAAAGTTGCAACATAGTCCTGGCCTAATTATCAGTTTCTTGCTATTGTATGCAGCCTTTTTGTTTAGGCTGGGTTCACATGGTACTACATTGCTGAAGAGCTGCGCACAGTTTTACTTGCAGTAATTTGTAGCATTTTACTATATTTTACTCCTGTAACCTGAAAACCTCTGGTTTAATGGCGGTCAGCATACAGGTGAGATGCTCAGTAACATGCGCTACTCATTACTGCAACTAAAAACCACACACAGTTCGTCTGTGCAATGTGTAAACCCAGCCCTAATGTGTGCAACAATGAACAATGTAATTTATATGTGAGGTGTGTATTAAACCACCCTTTTCTAGATGGAAATTGTTATAAACATAGCAGCAAAAAGGAAAAAAAAAGAATATTTTTAAGTGCTTTGCATTGTTATACCCGTTTTTTCAGAAAACGTTGTGAAGGCCAAATACCCATAAGGTCACTATTACAATTCCCAGTTGCAGCCACTATCACCTGAATGGGTTAATGTGTTCCCAAATGTACAAAACTTTGGTTTGGTGATGTGTCAACAGTTAATGGATATATGTGATGTTATATACACGTGAGCCTATTCATTTATTTAAAGTCTTAGTGAAATGTCTTACTCCTCTGTGTTACAGCACACACATTCAAGTCACACATCCCGACAATAGGTTTATTACGCGCACATCCTGCGGGACGGAGGGCTTCCGAAATGCCAAGAAGAGCTCTTCTGTAGCTGCTCAGACAGCCGGGATCTCCGCAGCAACTGTAAGTAAGGAGAAAGTCTGTATATAAAGTTATGTACGTTATGTATGTGCATGTCAATGTATATGTATGTGCACATAAGCCAGAATTCTATCCCTTACAAAATAATTTTTTGGCTTACAAGTGATCAGCTTGTATCTGTATATTGTATAATATAATACACTACTGGTTTTAAAAGGAGAATAAGCTACCACAGTTTAAATATCTTATGTGTTTTTAATGTATTATTATATTATATATTAGGCATAAACACACACTTGAAAACTATTGCCGTGAGCACTGGTAGACAAATGCTGACTTTACTAATAAGAAAATATTGACGAGGGCAATACGCAGGTTAGAGGACTCTTTTTGTTTTATCCGTTTAGACTTTGTGATTTTGGAAAGCAATGGGCCAGTGCCGCAACTTCCACTAGGTGGCAGCCCCCACCCAAGGTTGCCAGCCACCAAATCCTAGTATTCCATAGATTGTGTTTTCTTTCTTCCTACCGAGATTTCCCAGCGTGATTAGCCGCACAGACAGGTCACAATGTTTCACTTCACAAAATAAAACTAATTAGGACAAGCCTGTGAAATGATAAACCCATCAGAGTTTTCTGTGCACTGTTACATAAAAGGCCTTCATGACCCGCATGCTCATTGTTACTGAAATTATTATTTCATGTTGCCCATGGTACTGCCTCAGAAAGTATTCCAACAGTATTAATCAGGAGCCGCTTCACGTACAGAATAATAAGCAAATATCACGGCGAGATGTACGTAATCTGTAAGAGTAGCTTATGGCTGGAGTACTTGTATACAAGGTGTGCACATGTGTGTTTGTAGCTTCTCTACATCTTTATGTTAGAAAAAAAATTAAATCATTTTTTTTACAACCCAGACACTAACCAGGCATGTTCGTAATAGTAAAAAAATAAAATAAAAACCCTAACGAAGCTTTAAAAAGACTGGGATACGGGGCTAATAAGTGTTTACTGCTGGGACCCCCCATAGTTCTAGAGAATAGGGGTTCTATGCCACTTTTTCTAATGAAGCTGGAGCTTCTCATTCATGTTACTGTTCCATTTGGTCACTATAAGACTGATATAAGGGATATCCCCGTCACTCCCCTGTTCTTTATATGCAGAAAGGGGACAAACACAAGACTCCTGTTCTTCTATGATTATTATTATTTATTTAGCTTACTTGTATAGCACCATGATATTAGGCAGCGCTTTACAGACATTATGAGCCCTATACAGGAAAGTGATTGACAATCTACATTCCCTATCAGTATGTCTTGGGATTGTGGGAGGGAACCTGGACAAACACTGGCAGATCACCATGAATAGGTGTTAGAGGGGTTGTGATTCTGCACAGCCCCTTAAATTTGTTCATGAACCAACCAGACTTATGTCCATTTAGGTGTGCAATAAAAGTACTGAGTAGAGAGAGGTCCTATAATAGGGAAAAATCAGCCTACCTGGAACTGCATGGCAGTGTGTACTGTACTAATAAGGGTTTCTGGCAGCTAGAAGAGGGTCAATATTTTTTTCCTGCCCTGTTAATGGACTGCAGACTACAGGCTACTGTAAATAAATGTATCTTTCTCTGAATTAAGAATTAGAAACTGATGTGGATATCAGAAGGCTCCTGATCAATATACTACTATATTGGGAAATGAACATACGTAGCAATTCCTACAATAGCCTTAAGTTGGCCTAGCCATCTAATGTGTATGTCCCCCTATGTTTCTCTGATAGATATTGTTGTCATGTTGAATTTCATCCCCAGTCCTTTTGTTCTTTGGTTAGATAAGACTCCTCTAGATGTGACTTCTTCCTATTAAGAACACTGGCACGTTTAGCTGAGCCTTGTATGTGTATGGGGACGTCAGGAGGAATCGCTGTTGGCAGAACTCTCCAAAGTGCCTGGCCAGCTTTAAGTAGGCTTGCTAAGGATAATCCTTGAGAACAGTTAAATAGTTGGATTGTGTATAGATCTTACAGAAGTGTGTAAACCCATGAGGCGACACTAAGCTGCAGCAGAGAAGATCTGCTGAGATCCTTGTCACCATGAACATCACTGGGTTATTTCAGAGCTCGACGCATTCTGGAAATGACTTGTCCATTTCTCCACTGTTTCTGCTTTTAGAAAGTGTTGAAATTTGAACAGGCTGACAGATCGGCTTCCTAATACCTCCCATAGTCTTTTATCTCCACGGGAGCTGACATCTAGTCAGTCTACTAAGTTGTCTGGGCTACAGCAGGTGTTCATGTTTCTACATCCAAGTCTGACCGCCATTCACATCTTCTGAGAAATCTGCATTACATTACAGGAAAACCCCAGACTGTTTATTTTAATGGATGTGTGTGAGCGGAGAGATTGGGAGGGGGGGATGATGTTTGTAACCTGCAAGAAAAACAGAGTGTCTGCTTCCAGGCACAGACAAAAAGAGCATCTTATATGTAAAAATGGAAGGCCCTCTTCATGACCTCCGAGCCATTTCCAAACAATGCATCTTTCAGCTTGATGGTCAGTAGGTGTTCTGTTAAAAGGCATTTTCTGCTTATAGATTAGTCGCTGACTGTTCCATTTCTTCAAGCTGGTACCCCTGCGGCTTAATTCATAAGCCGTTTTTTTTCCTTACCAATTTTCTCCCTGTTTGCCACTTTGTATTTGTTGTCTAATTGTTTATTGCTGGGTAGATCAGTATGGGTGTCCCCCGCTACACGAAGGTGAATTGTTATTCACGTTTTACCTTTTTCTGTTTGTTTTCTTAGATAAACTATATAATAATACATATAGAGATTCTGCTGATGGTCATTTAGCGATGGCTCTCGTGTCACTTTGGATTTCAGATGTTGCTTGCATGTCACTTACTTTATCTTGTTTGTTTTTTTCTTTCTAGAAAGCTGTTGATAAAGGAGTTGTACATGTCAGAGTAGTCGTAAAAGGAATGGGACCTGGAAGAGTGGTAAGTACATAGGTTCCATGTTATTGCCTGCATTTCCTATGTCTCCTTCTTCCCCTTATACATACATAAAATACATACCTGATCTAAAAATCTAAATGTACAAGCTAATTTTGGTGGGCTTTCTATAGAAACGTATGATAATTATAATGCACATGTCCGTATGTGGCAGGAGAGCTGATCTGACAGCTCCTATGGGACCACTTGTGATGTCAAACTTGCACATAACCTTTCAAAGCATGTACTTTAGAGGTAAAGTATGTATGCCAAGTGCCTCGTTTGACATTCACTGATGTGAGGAGACCTACAGTCTAGTTAAGGTCAACAGCAATTTGTGCTTGCCGCCATAGACGGAAGATGTCACATCAAGGGTCAGTGAGGCATCACCATAACCTGAAACCAGTAAGGTGCCACAAGCATGCAGGTAGCTCGGTTATTGTTCTCATATACAGTATTGCACAATCTCTTTGTGTGCTTGAGTTCCCCTCCTGGTTGACAGCGCTCACACCATTCTCTAGCCCAGCATGACTCTTGGTTAAATCATCAGATTGGGCAAATATATTAAAGAAAAAACAAAGCTAGCATGTATGACCAGTGTATGGCTTGTCCAATTTGTAAAACAGTCAATTGAGAGGGTTTTTTTTACCTGTGAGAAGCAAGTATGGGATGCCAAGAGATTCCATTTTTGCTCCACTTTGAAGGAGAGCGGGAAACCATTATATAGATTCTGCATTCACTTTTGTAGGAGACGGATTCCTACCTCCTGGAGATCTGTAGCCTATTTATTTTCTGTCTCAGCAGTATGGCAGAACCCATCTAATGCATGACTCTTGTATCTCTC
Organism: Leptodactylus fuscus; assembly: GCF_031893055.1. NCBI lineage: Eukaryota > Metazoa > Chordata > Amphibia > Anura > Leptodactylidae > Leptodactylus > Leptodactylus fuscus. Next base: position 62,912,786 of record NC_134269.1, read on the forward strand.
CATTTGACCATGGGATAAATTTGAACATATAGTGTCTGTGAGATGAACAGTAGGGAGGAAGCCCTTTATCTGCAGTGTATAAGTATGCTATAGCGTGCGGTCAGGGGAAGGAGATAAAATAACCAGTTATGTTTATGTCTACATACAATAAATCTGCTGTGGAAATAGACAATAAACAGGACAGGTAGCTTATGGAAAAGGATTATACGGAGAAGCTGAAATAGCAGTGGTCCTGACTGATCTACCGTATATACTCGAGTATAAGCCGAATTTTTCAGCCCAGTTTTTGTGCTGAAAGAGGGGGGTCTATGACCAGCCACAATATCAATGTATAGAATCTCCCATGAAACAGTGCAAAAAAAAAAAAGAAGATTTAAAAAAAAAAAATAAATAAGAGTTCTAAATCACTCTCACTTTCCTTAGAATACATACAAAAGTAGAAAATGACACATTAGGTATCCCTGTGTCTGAAAGTGCCCAGTCTACTGAATATAAGGTATCTGCAGTGCTCCTGTTCCGTCGGGAAGGGGTTAATAGGAGCATTGCAGATACCCTATATTCAGCCAGACTGAATTCCAAGTAGGGGAAGAAAAAACAGTCCTCAAGCTCAGGGAAGGGGCAGACAGACAACTAAAACACCCCCTCCCCTTCCCCAGCATCTACTGCACCCAAAAACTCCGACCATTTTAATTTTTGAAATTTTCCAGCAGCTGCTGCATTTCCCCCCTAGGCTTATACTCGAGTCAATAAGTTTTCCCAGTTTTCTGTGGTAAAATTAGGGGGGTCGGCTTATATTCGGGTCGGCTTATACTCGAGTATATACGGTAAGTGTTATGCGTCACTGCATTCCTTGTGGAGACGTCACTGTCTTGGCTGGTATGAGGGAGTCTTCTTTCTTCTGAAGGACCTTTAATTTGCATACTCCTTTCACATGGTGCATTGCCTGAAATTTAGTCTCTAAACACTGCAGTGAGAAGCTGTAAACCTCCACCTCTCCTTAAATTTTTTAAGGTCAAGTAGGCTTTAGCACTATTAAAGCAGTTGTATGTCCCCTAATCAATTTCCTCATACTGATGACCTATCTACTGGATCGGTCATCGGTATGTGATTTGTGGGGGTCCACCACCTGCACCAAGCACAGATCAGCTGTTTTGACAGTGTCTGGGCGCTGGAATGGACAGGGAATGCATGTAAGCTCTCATATTCAGGTAATAGGAGCAGATCTGCAATTCCCTGGAACCACAGCTATACCGTGAGCAGGGATGCTCATGTTATCTCAGTAGGAGAGCTTAGAAAATGCTTCCAGTCTACTGCTATAGTGCCCGTCTCCCAGATCTGTATGGGGGTCAAGGTGTCCGACACAACCTACTAATGTCCTTTCCTGTGGATAGGTCATCAGTATGAAAAATCTATTTGCGGCTAGACATCCCCTTTAGCAAGGACCAATTATCTTGAGCCCTATTACAAGGAATTTTCATAATGTTCTGACTGCAATGCCACAAACATTCATTTATTTTAATGTCTCTTTATGATCAGTTTATATTTTTGTTACAGAATGATTCAGGATGTGGTGCCCTTATGTGGTCCCTCCTGAAAGTCTATGTGTCCATCAGGTTTGTCACCTCCCTACAACCCCTGGTTTTCCCTTTGGTTCCTTGGACTTTATGGATTTACAGCCACAGTGAAAGTCTGAAACTAGATTTGTTCTCCCTAAGTTCTGAGGGTTGGGGCAGGTCAAGGGCCGTAATAGTTTTGGAGAAGGCTTACTATAGACTATGTCCTTGAGCACGATTTTGTGCCTTACTTTTTTTAGTATGTCTCGGATTGAAAATATCACAAACTTGGACTTTCAAATGAAAAAAAATGTGTGAGGAGTATATGTAATAGTAATAGCACATATTAATTTGAGAGCTAAAATTCTGTTCATTAGATATGTGTGAAAATTGGTTGAGAATCCTGGAATTATAAAGGTACCTCAGTAGAGAAACCTTTCCGATGAGCAGCCGTGCAATCTAATGGCTAAAATAAGTTAGAACATAGCTAAGGTTTTTGTGCTGCTGCCACTTGATATTTTATTATTTTGCTTACTTGTATAGTGCCAACATATTCCGCAGCACTTTACAGACCTTGTCAGTCATTGTCCCATATAGGGCTCACCATCTAAATTCTCTATTAGTATGTCTTTGGAGAAAACAGAAGAACATACAAACTCCTTGCAGATATTGTCCTTGGTTGGCTCTATCTCTGTAAGTGCTAACCACTCATCCACCATGCTGCCCACTTGATAGATCCTTGTCATGCACTGTGTGTTAAACAGTCGTGGCTTTGATCAACCTAAGAGAAATACATACCCAAAAGGTGGATGTTTTGTGTAATATTTGTAGATGTCTGCTGATCCCTGATGTGCTCTTGACATATAAATTGTCGTAATTGAATGGTGCATCTAAGGTAGCCATGATTTACTGGATTCACTGCGTTCTTGTACAAAGAATTGGAAATGGTAGCACAACAATACATCCTTTTGTCAATTTTTTGTAGTCCCTTTTGAACAATGACTTCTATATATTGGTTTGGTAAGAAAAGTAGGATTGACATAGTTGACTGCAAAACAAAATGCCCGCTAAAACTTGCCTTTGCATGGGAATGTAGGTATATTTGTTGTGTCTGGAAATTAACTATACCTTGTATAAAAAAAAAAACTGCCTGCACTAAACCAAATAGGTGCTGAACATAGATAGATCTATGTATACAAAAACCATAACTTCTGCTATGTATAATAAGCAATTCACCAAACATAAGATGTGAGATCATGAATGTAATTTATGTTTTTTGTTTTAATCACAGCATGCCATTAAAGGGTTAACCATGGGCGGACTGGACGTGATATCCATTACAGACAATACCCCCATCCCTCACAATGGTTGCCGTCCACGCAAGGCACGCAGATTGTAAACAAGATCGCAGTGGGGAAAGATGAAACGTACCCTGCAGTGATTCCAACAGGACATTCTGTAAAGACGAAACAGCAATTCACTCCATAGGGTTTTTCCTTACAGGCTGCACAATGTTGTGTCATGATGTCCTCTTTTGTGAAAATGAAAATTTCTGCCTGATGTATTTACTGACTGCTTTTTTTTTTTTTTTTTGAGAAACACTTTTAAAAAAAAATGTTTAATGTGAACTCTGAAAAGAAAATTTTGGTCAAAATGTTTTTTTCTTGCTTTTCAGGTGGCTGTAATAAAATGTCAGGAAAATGTTTGAGCTCACCTTTTGTGTTGAGGGAGCCTTGTGCATTTCTTCTTTTCTTCTGTGTCCTTGGAAATAACATGAGAATTTGTATTCTCTTCAAAAATTACAAGTAATAAAAATCACCACATAGAAAATTGCTTTTACAAACAATAGGCTATTCCCTGGCAACATACTGCAGAAAAGCCATTGTAAACTGGAACCAAAAAAAAAAAATAGCTCTAGCATTAAAAAAAAAATCTTTAGAGTGAATTCTGAGCTGATTTTTTTTTTTTTTTACAAATTTGCATAGCCTTTTAGCACATTGTGTAGATTGAATGTTCTTTTTTTGACCATTTTATAAATATCGATTTTTGCCCTTTATATATGACTTTTTTTCTTTTATCCATTTACTTTATTTAGCACGTGTTGTAACAATTGATGGTACACTGTAAAATTACATTCATGGAATTCTGCTTTCACTAGCAATGATCTGCTTTCTGGAATTTTTCTTTGAAAAAAATCTCGGTTGGATAGAGTACTGTATTGCTTTTATTGGTCGTAATGGTGCCACATTATACTGGATACACTAGTGAAAAAAGTTACTGTGTGGTTTGCTGCACGATGGAGCTTGCAGAATTTTCATATACAATTGTTCATGACATTTTTGATGTTTTATTTTTTAGTGATGATTAGGGTTGAGCGATCGGGATCGGAAAAGATCGGGTTCCGATTGTCGATCGAGAAAACTTCACGATCGCGATTGGAATTCCGATCCCGATCTATTCGGGTCGGATAGAGATCGGGGCTTATTTCCCACAATGCTTGGCTACTGGCCAATCATTGTGGGAAAAGCTTAGCACCCATAGGAATGAATGGAAGCGGCCGGCCGCTTAACCCCCTGCGTGCCAGCTGCGTCCATTCATTCCTATGGATTTACTGCAGCCTGCTACTCTTCTCCTTCGTCCCTGTTTTACTGTATACTCAGCTGAATATACGGTAAAACAGGGACGAAGCAGGAGAGTGGCAGGCTGCAGTAAATCACTGTGTGCTGTGCTGCTGTGAGGACGACGAGGCAAGTTCACGAGTAGATAGATACTACTGTACATTGACTTGTCTATCTACTAGACAAGTCTATGTACGGTAATATCTATCTACTCGTGAACTTCGCTCAACTTACCTGCTCAGAAGTGCTGCTGCTGCCCTCTGCTGGTCCGGTCCTCTCTCCTTCATGTGGCTTCAGAGCGCCACGCCTCTGCCTCCCTAGACTAGTATTATAGAGAAGGCAGGGCTTAGGAGAGTGTGGGCGGGTACTGCACTCATGTCTCCCCGCCCACACTCTCCAGCCGCACCAAGCCCTGTCTACTCCCTGCATCTCTAATCACTACACAGCGTGGGGTCCAAAAATTGAATCAATTTTTGGACTACATGCTGTGTAGTGAATAGGATCGTTTTTAAAATCCGATCTCCAATTATTAAAAAAAATCCCATGGACTTGCATTGGGATCGGGTTCGAATGGAAAATGATCGGAAATCGGATTTTAAAAACGATCCTGAAATTTCAAGATCGGCTCAACCCTAGTGATGATACAGTTGTGTTGTGAGAATTATTTCCTATATAGAATGTACTTTTTTTTTTTGTTTTTTTTTTCTCCTCCTTGTTACTTAAGTATACACTTCTGTTTGGCACTAATAACTAATCCTCACAATATGCCCATAATCTACTATTTCCTTAGGATATTTGTAGGTTTGAAAGAGGACAAGATGGTTACTAGTGTTAGATTGTATGGTTTTTGAAACCATATTATGATAAAAATAAACCAAATTTCTTCTAGGATCAGTAAAATATTTATTTTATTAACAGGCCGTATATTAAGGACTATCAGCCTAACACAAGGGGGGGGGGGTTAAAACTAGCTACCACTGTGCCACTAGCTTAAAGGGAGTCTTGTATCATTGTCTGGATCCAGTTGTTAGCTAAGCATATCTTTGCATAGCCTTTAGAAAGGCTATACGAGGCATACCTATCTTTCCTTGATCCTTGCAGCTATTTTTGAATTAAATTGTTTTTCTTCATACTCCAATGAATCTTCAGGGAGTGTTATCCCTGTGCTTTGAGCACACGTGCATCATCAGCTGCCTCCGTTTCTCACTGCCCCCTTCTTGAAAGATAATCCTTCCTTCTATACCTTTTCACTGCTTCCAGAGCAGCTAGTCACGTCGGCACTGTAAATGTGTATTCCTTTTTCCATCCCCAAGGTCTTGGGCTGTCTTTTCCCAAAGAGCAAGTTTCTGCCCTTCCCATTCTGTTCCAGAAGACCTAATCCTTCCGGCTTCGGGTGAAGACCCTCCTGCAGGGTGTGGTGCACTGAGCTCCTCTCTACCGTCCTCCTGTGGAAGCTTAGAATCTCAACCTAGTCCTTGAGGTGCTTCAGTCTCCCCTCTTTGTGCTGATGTGAAAGATCTTTCTCAGCCTTCTCTTCTAGAAGTTTGCCTTCCTAATGGTAGTCACGACCATCGGTAGAGTCTCTGAGCTAGCTGCCCTGTCTTGGAACCTTCCCTTTCTCATCCTCCACAAGACCAAGGTTGTTCTCTGTCCTTCCCCATCTCTCCTCCCCAAGGTTGTTTCCTCCTTCCACATCATCGAGGAGATAGTCTTGCCATCCTTTTTTCCAGACCCCAAACTTCCTCGTGAACACTCGTCACTATCTTGACATGGTCTGGGCAATTCAGATCAGTTTGTCTCTCACAAACTCCTTTTCCTCATTCAGATTCCTTATTCGTGCTACCTGAGTGTCCTCACAAGGGCCTCTCCATCTCTAGGTTGATCTAGTCTGCCATCAGGGAAGCCCAAAGGGTCTATAGAGTGAGCCATCTCTCCAGGTCTGTTGGAGCCTCTAGCAGTCTGAAATCTGACTTATGTTGCCCAGGTCTCCAAGGCTGCCACCTGGGCCTCTGCTCCCACTTTAAGCTCTACCAGATTCATTCTTTGGCCTCTGCATTTGCCAGTTTCGCTGGTAAGGTTCTGCAAGCAGCTTTGCAGTAGGTCACTCGTATGGCTGTTTTTGGATGTCTGAAGGTGCTGTGTCCCATCTCTCATTGTATTCATTAGACATATATCCCACTTTTTTTTTTTTTTCCCTGCCCTAGGCTGTTCGATGTTCTTTTTCATGTTCAAGACATTTGGGTGGTTGTTGGTTCCATGTTCTCTGGTTTCTTGTTTACTTTTTTTTTTTCTTCTCTCCCCCCCCCCCCCCCCCTTATTGCTGCAGAACAAACTAACATAGTGTGGGAGGAGAGGGTATAACCCATGGATGGTACCTACATTTTTTTTTTTTAATTATTTATTTCTAAATGTCCCCAATGAATACAACAAGAAGAGATTTTATAGCGAGTCCAGAATCTAATTTTTTGGTTATGACAGACCTCCAACACTCATTGTCAAGCTCAAAAGATGAATTTGTGAATAGGGAGGCTGACCTTCTCTAACTCTGGCAATCAGACCCTATACTCTGTATGATAAGATTTTTCTATTAATTTACATTTTGGCAGATGGAAAGAATTGCTTATCATAACTATATTCCCTAGTACAGGACACCCTCACAGAATTCGGTGCATCTCAACAATGGAAATCCTCAAAGTGAGAAAAACAAACTTGATGGGAATGTATCCTCAGAATATATATATATTATATGTTTTATGTAAACACTAGCCTCTACCCGGGACTTTGTCTACGTGTTGTTGGCGTTGATGAACCGCCTATATTCAGCAAATTGCTGCTGTCAATGTTTTTTGTCTGCTCTGGCATTTCAGCAGCTCTCAAGCTGTCCTGCTGCTGAATTTGTTCCTCACACAGTGCCTGTGATTGTTCCGGCATCTCAGCTGCTGGCTGGGTTGCCAAATAAAGAGCATGTTGTTAGCGTCGATGATCCGGCGTTTCGGCAGCTGTCAAGCTGGCCTGCCACTGAACTTGTTCCTCGCACGGTGCCCGTGATTGTTCTGGCTTCTCAGCAGCTTGCTGGGATGCCCTATAATGAGTGTGTTGTTGGTGTCGTTTTAGAATTTTGCGACAAATTAGATTTTCTTTTTCTTGGCATGTTTAAAATTGGCAAACTGCCAATTTGAATTAAAGGTGTTTTTCCATCCAGTGTGTCAGCACTGCCTGGAGCAGATCAGATAATATGCAAGTGCATGTACACGATGGAATGAGGGTTAGCTATGTGTTTACATATAGAGATAACAGACCTGGCTTTATCAGCAATCTACAATTAACTGAGAATGCTGCTGCCAATAGCAGTGTAATATAGTATGTAAACATAAATTCATAACAGTCGTGAAGCCATGTAGTTTACCGGGATAAAAAGTAGCCTATTTGTTAATCGAGGTCACAAATATTATATGTACCAAATTTCATCCAAATCCGTTTTTGCGTGATCAAGGAACAGACATCAAATAATGCGCTGAGATTTCCTGTTGGAGATTTCTTTGCAACAATTACCTCACTTATCAATAAACTGATAATCACAGCTATTGCATAGTAGATAAGTAAGAATCCACCGGTCACAATAGGTTATTTCACACCTAATCTACTCCCCACTCTGTGCAGTGACCTCTGCATGACTAGAAAACTCTCCCACAGAAGTGAATAAGGTTTGCTCTAGGAAGTCACAAACTATTTTAGGGTTAGCGACAAGAGTTGCAAGAAATTACGAGATTTTTTTTTGTTGTTAAATCGATGAATGAAAAGTTAAAAATAACCAAAAATTCTATAACGTGTGTATATATATATATATATATATAAGTACTAGCTGGTACCCGCGACTTCGTCTGCGGTGATTGTAGCAGTGGGTATATACAGGCACGGGTAAGGTTTTCGTAGTGTGTATAAGGGATGGGATATGAAATGTAAGTTTGTATCTTGTTTTTGCTATAATTCAGAGAATACGTGAGACTTTTGTGTTGAAGTTACTTTGTATTTGAGCTGCTATACGGTGTTGTGAGAAACTTTACATAGTGACATTGGGACAGAAGTATTTGAAGTTAACCCTTTCCCGCCGATGGCATTTTTTTATTTTCGTTTTTGACTCCCCTCCTTCTAAACCCCATAACTTTTTTATTTCTCCGCTCCCAGAGCCATATGAGGTCTTAATTTTTGCGGGACAAATTTTTCTTCATGATGCCACCATTAATTATTCTATATAATGTACTGGGAAGCAGGGAAAAAATTCAAAATGGGGTGGATTTCAAGAAAAAATGCATTTCTGCGACTTTCTTACGGGCTTTGGTTTTACGGCGTTCACTGTGCAACCAAAATGACATGTCCCCTGTATTCTGTGTTTCGTTACGATTCCGGGGATACCAAATTTATATGGTTTTAGTTACATTTTGACCCCTTAAAAACAAATCCAAAACTGTTAAAAAAAATTTTTGGGGAAAAGTCGCCATATTCCGACAGCCGTAACTTTTTTATATGTGCATGTACGGGGATGTATATGGCGTCTTTTTTTTGCGGGACTGGGTGTACTTTGTAGTTCTACCATCTTCAGGAAATGTTATTGCTTTGATCACTTTTTATTCAAATTTTTATCAGAATCAAAACAGTGAAAAAATGGCGGTTTGGCACTTTTGACTATTTTTCCCGCTACGGCGTTTACCGAACAGGAAAAATATTTGTATAGCTTTGTAGAGCGGGCGATTTCGGACGCGGGGATACCTAACATGTTTGTGTTTCACAGTTTTTAACTACTTTTATATGTGTTCTAGGGAAAGGGGGGTGATTTGAATTTTTAATCCTTTTTTTTGTTTTGTTTTTAATATTTTTTTTTTACTTTTTTTAAACTTTTTTTTTTTTTTGCATTTATTAGACCTCCTAGGGGTATTGACATGGGTGGGCGGTGTCGCGGATTGTCAGAGCGGTGGGGGTTGGCAAACATGGCTGCTCCGGAGCGTTAAAGAGAACCTCCTGGAGTATCGTTAAGGTGAGGGGCAAAGTGGTAAAGTCTATGTATATGAGATTGTGTGGGGTTGCTGACCTCTGCTGTAGAGGGCAATATGAATTTTGTGGCTTGCTATGGTCCAAAGTGTGTGAGATTGCAGAGATGGTGGTGTGAGTTTGGGGTTTGTGGGGGTCCTGGGAAAAACGTATGTGCGCTATTTTGACAAAGTAGACTATTGCGCAATGGGGTGTATTAACTATGTTTGTGGAAAATTTCAGCCAAATCGGTCGAGCGGGTTTTGCGTGATTGACTAACAAACATCCGAACACACAAACCCACAAACATCCAAACTCACAAACTTTCACATTTATAATATTAATAGGATAATATTTGTAATAATATTACAAAAGTAAGAATCCTTTCAAAAATAAGTCTAATTATGCTTCTGTCTTCTTGACTGCCTCTTTTCTCGCACTCCTCTCCTCTTGGTCCGAAAGCGCCGACTGTGCATGTCCATGGGCCATTTTCCTGTGGCCTCTCCCGTTCGGTAACATGAAAATGGCTGATGGACATGCACAGTCGGCGCTTTTGGACCAAGAGAAGAGGCGGAGGCAGAGAAGAAGACAAAGGCGTAGATAGAGAGTTTTCAAGCAGCACGGGAATGCCCCCAGTGCTGCGAGAAAACAAATTTGCATAAGGAAGAAAGAAGAAATTCCTCGGGAATAGCGGCGCGGATCAGAATAATAAAGGTAAGAGAAGAATAGCCTTTCATAAGGCTATTCCTACGTGTATTTATTGTAAAAAGGGTTTCTAATGATAGAATCCCTTTAATCATTTATTTTTGTCAATTAAAATTAAATGAATGAAGAAAACATATCAATTCTTCTAGGTAGATTTGCAGGCAATTTTTGAAGGAATTTTGCAGAGAGGTTGTTTCAAACAGCTTGGAGAACTAAACACAGATTTGTGGATGTAGGGTTGCTCATATCCTTCTGTCTTTTCATGTAATTCCAGACACACTGGATGATGCTGAGATTAGGGCTCTGTAGGAACCATATCATCACGTCTAGGACTCCTATCAATGAGTTGTCATGCCAAATATTGGTTTGACTTAGATTCTTCTTGGTATATAGTGGATACAAATTAAACAAATCTCATCCACATTCTGTGACTAAAACCAGCAATGCAAAGTTGCATGCACAGAATATTCCCACAGATCCATTGTGTCTGTTCTCAGCCTTACACTGTTTCTTTTCCAATCCAGTCTTCCAAGAAGCAACAAAAGGAAACAATACAAAAATAATACCTGCCCGGCTAGGCTCTAACTAAACACAGAATAGGTTACCTCACCTAGAATAACAGAAATCAAAAAGCCAGTTGAATCACTTAGAACACAGCTCCAAAAATATGACCTCTTTCTTTGGCCCTCCAGCCAAGCTCTGCCCAAAGTCTTCTGCTGGAGCTGTCTTCTTAAAGGGGTTGTCCCATCACAAGGATCCTATCTATACTGCTTGTTAATGTGGATGTAAGACTTTTCATAAATACACTGCTTCAGCAAAACTGCTTTGTTTGTCCACTATCTTACTTTATTCAATTCATTGTTGACACAGCCCTTGACTTATCTGCTCAAAAGTCGTGATGTATCTGCCTGCTCTCAGGGGGGAGGGAGGAGGGGCTAAGTGCACAGGAGCGAGCCTGTGTTTCTAGCTATTCCTGCGTCTACACCATGTGACCTAGCTTCCTGCTCTCAGATAGGGGAGAGGAGCTGCTTTAATTTCTGAACGTCTTCTGTTCTCCCAGTTATCAGGCTAGCTAATACAATTGTGTTCATTATGGCAGAGACAGGCAGTCTCTGTATGTAACACAGAATGGAGTTGCTCCTGCCTGTACTTCATAGTCCAATATTGTGCATATAGTGTTTAAGGACCTTTGATAATATCACAGGCCCTTCAGCCGCCCCATAGGATCACGCTATGTGGTGGGCGGAGCTAAACGGCAGGTTGCATGTGAAACCCCGCCCACCAAATGATGCAAGAAATCAGGAAGAAAGAAGATTTTACAGCAGTGAAGACTGGTGAGTATGCGACGTGGGAATACCCCTTTAAGCCTCCTTGATGAGGAGACTCTCTGCAGCTGAGTCACTGCTGGAACTTTCCCATTCCTAAAAATTCAGCCCAATACTGAGCATTTACCAAAATGCTCAGCAGACGAAAATTGTCTGCTGAGAATAAACATTCCTTCTGGAGTTTTCTCATCTCACCCACCTGAGTAGTCCCATATACACTCACCGGCCACTTTATTAGGTACACCATGCTAGTAACGGGTTGGACCCCCTTTTGCCTTCAGAACTGCCTCAATTCTTCATGGCATAGATTCAACAAGGTGCTGGAAGCATTCCTCAGAGATTTTGGTCCATATTGACATGATGGCATCACACAGTTGCCGCAGATTTGTCGGCTGCACATCCATGATGCGAATCTCCCGTTCCACCACATCCCAAAGATGCTCTATTGGATTGAGATCTGGTGACTGTGGAGGCCATTGGAGTACAGTGAACTCATTGTCATGTTCAAGAAACCAGTCTGAGATGATTCCAGCTTTATGACATGGCGCATTATCCTGCTGAAAGTAGCCATCAGATGTTGGGTACATTGTGGTCATAAAGGGATGGACATGGTCAGCAACAATACTCAGGTAGGCTTTGGCGTTGCAACGATGCTCAATTGGTACCAAGGGGCCCAAAGAGTGCCAAGAAAATATTCCCCACACCATGACACCACCACCACCAGCCTGAACCGTTGATACAAGGCAGGATGGATCCATGCTTTCATGTTGTTGACGCCAAATTCTGACCCTACCATCCGAATGTCGCAGCAGAAATCGAGACTCATCAGACCAGGCAACGTTTTTCCAATCTTCAATTGTCCAATTTCGATGAGCTTGTGCAAATTGTAGCCTCAGTTTCCTGTTCTTAGCTGAAAGGAGTGGCACCCGGTGTGGTCTTCTGCTGCTGTAGCCCATCTGCCTCAAAGTTCGACGTACTGTGCGTTCAGAGATGCTCTTCTGGCTACCTTGGTTGTAACGGGTGGCTATTTGAGTCACTGTTGCCTTTCTATCAGCTCGAACCAGTCTGGCCATTCTCCTCTGACCTCTGGCATCAACAACGCATTTTCGCCCACAGAACTGCCGCTCACTGGATGTTTTTTCTTTTTCGAACCATTCTCTGTAAACCCTAGAGATGGTTGTGTGTGAAAATCCCAGTAGATCAGCAGTTTCTGAAATACTCAGACCAGCCCTTCTGGCACCAACAACCATGCCACGTTCAAAGGCACTCAAATCACCTTTCTTCCCCATACTGATGCTCGGTTTGAACTGCAGGAGATTGTCTTGATCATGTCTACATGCCTAAATGCACTGAGTTGCTGCCATGTGATTGGCTGATTAGAAATTAAGTGTTAACGAGCAGTTGAACAGGTGTACTTAATACAGTGGCCGGTGAGTGTATGTATATATATATATATATATATATATATATATATATATATATATATAAAAATATGTATAAATAAAAAATGTATATGTTGTTTCTTTATGGCTTGGCCAGCAGACAAACTGTCTCCAAGCACCTAAGAAATGCAGCTCTCTTCAAACTCCTAGGGTGCTTTCACACGGAGTAACGCTCCGTTCATTCTGACATGTAAACACGTGTCAGAGTGAGCACTGTAAAAAGGAATCCCATTGACTTCGATAGGTGCCGTCTTACGCGCGCTACACATTGAAATCAATGGGAGGCTTTTTAACCCATTGATTTCAATGTGTAGCACGCGTAGGATGGTACCCATTGAAGTCAATGGGATTCTGTTTTACAGCGGTCACTCTGACACGTGTTTACGTGTCAGAATGAGTAGAGCGTTACTCTGTGTGAAAGCAGCCTTAGGTATCAGGTACACAGGTATGGGGGATTTTGTACAGTGCTGCGGAATATGTTGGTTCTATATAAATAAAATTTATTATTATTATTTTATAATGGAATGCGCCTGGATGAAGTCAGAGTGCCTTCTGTCTCCCATTGACTTAAATAGTGAGTTCTGTTTCAAAGTAACGGGGTTAGGACCTGATCATCAGAATAGAGAATCAGACCCTCCATGGAAAGAGCCTTGGTTTGTACACTTGGTTGTGTGCCCGAGGCCTTAACCTTTAGAGGGTAAGACAGGACTTTATACATCAATATACAGTATAGGCATTTTGAGTTGATATGGGCACATCACTAGTATGGAACTGTCGTATGATAAATACAGGAGAAGTCTTGCATATAAGTAAAGTTGAAATGTCAAATCTTGGGGTCATCAACTTTGATGCTTGATGACTGTACAATGTCTCATAGACATAAGTGTAAGAGAGCAGCAGCAGTAGTAGTTGTGATTCAGAGCCCCAAAGGTATCTCTGCTGTGTTAGAAAATATGAGTAAAATGGCACATGGTAGACTACAGTCCTATTTTTGCATTGGGGCCCAATGGCTTTATGGTATACTTACAGTGCTACATGTTTAGTTTCAATACCAAGTTAACCTAGTAAAATACTGAATCTACTTATAATAACTTTGCCTGTAAGGCTAGATTCACACGTAGGAAACTGCCATGGATTTGGGAGCAGATTCTGTCCTGAATCTGCCCCCCATTCTAATTAATGGGAGTCATTGATTTCCTGTTTAAGCACTATAACGTTGCAATTATACAAATAGAGTTACAGGGACACCAAGCAATAAAATATATATATATATATATATATATATATATATATATATATATATATATATATATATATATGAGAGAGCGAGAGAAAAATGCAAAATCACAATATAATAAAAATATGTTTAAAATGAGCCAACACAGAGAAAGTGAAAAAAAAAAATAAAAAAATCTTATATACGTACATATGCATGTCAGGTTAAAAATGAGTGCAAGTACTTAAAGTGGATAGATAGATAGATAGATAGATAGATAGATAGATAGATAGATAGATAATGTAGATAGATTTTTACCTTGGTTGCAATATTTTGATTCACTTAAAACTAAACTATAAGGAGAATCTAGCTTAATATAACTAAAGCTTTTTTTCTACTACTTAATATAACTAAAGCTATGACGTGACTTCACAAAATAATACTTTTTAACCACTTATATAATTCATCAGTTATGATTTTGCCATTTCTCCATTCAGTAGGATGACCCTTCACCCCTCTCCTGACAAAAATATAAGTTATACACGGAATCGTAGACACAGAAAATAAATGGAAGATTCTTTAAGCGATCGCACCTAAGTGGGGAAAAAATACAGAAAATACCTCAGTAAATGGCTTGGGGTTTTTCAGTCAAGAGCTGTAGTTAAGCACGTGCCCTAAATCCAGACAATTGAGACTGTATGGCATATACTTTTTTTTTTGCTCCTAGAAAAGGACGGAATAAAGGACTCTGAGATTGCTAACCTTTTTAGGGGACTTGCTTTTTTGCCTTGATATTTTACCTCTAAGTACTATTATATTGTGATTGTAGATTAAGGTCCTTCATAAAGGTCGTACAGAATTGCAGATAAAAGCAAAAGCAGGTGAGTAAGCGTGCACAAATATATAAAAAGGAAAAGGTAAAAAAAAAAAAAAACACTACACAAAAAAGAAAACCTTTGGTGGATAAGGTTTTTTTTCTATAAAGACCAAGAAATTGTTAGTTGGGAATTAAAAAATACGGACAAAAATTCAATGTCAAAAAGCGAAAGCTTCTATATGCATACATGAGGCTATAATAATGCATGTGACTCTCATCAAAGAATTTTTTTTATCATATTTGTAAAATAAACACATTTTTTCACCATTTGTGGCCATGAATTATATTCTGTGTAGATAAAAGCAGCCTGTCATAAGGAACCATTGGTACGTGTGTTCTCGGCTGCATCTATAAGCCATCGTGAGCTTTGGCTTAGTCCAATGTACTGTTATTAATAATTACCTAATGGTGCTTTTCCTCTTTAAGAGAGAAAGAGATGGGCTGCCATGGTAACCACTTTGGATTTAACTCACTCAAGGCCTCATTATAGGCATCAATGCAGTAGGTTTTTTTTGTTTATGTATGAGGCGCACACTGTTGTTAAGCTTGTAGGGATTTCAAGAGTTGCTATTAGGCCACGAGTGGAAACCCTTACAGATCACAAAAAGAAATATGACCAGCGTGCAAATGAAATCCAACATCGAGCCATATGAGTCATTTAATAGGTGATAAAAAGTTGAGGCAAAAAGTTGCATTTCCTATTTTATCCATTGGGCTGCTCCAACACAAAACCAAAAGCTTCTTGAAAAAGATTCAGGGAGATCCAGCCTACCATACTTAATATCATCAAAACAGGGTTGGAGTCAAAAAGAGGCTTAAAAGGAAACATTCAAAAAGCTTTCGCAACCTTTCCCCTATTTCATCTCCAGAAATTTGTTCTTCTGTAACACTGCCGAAAACTGAGCTTAAGCCCCCTTGCAGACCACCATCTGTCTTTTTAGTGTGCTATCTGGGTGATTCCCGGATAACACACTGACCCATTCATTTCTATGGGCCCGCGCACATTACCATGAATGATATGGTCACGTGTGTGGGCCGAAAAACTGGGCTATAAAAAATGGAACAGGTCCTATAATTGTGCAATTTTGCGGCCCTGCTTCCCTGGCTCCTATTCATTGAATGAACAGAAGAACAGGCGATACATGGGTGACATCCGCATGTCCTCAGTGCACCGCCCGTGCCATGTGCAACTGGCTTAAGACTAAGGCCCCATATTGAGTAAACACAGCATTTATGGAGGCTGCAGAAAGAAATGCTGTTTTATGGTACCAGCAGTGAATGAAATTTTTTTTTTTTTTTGTAAATCACATCATTATTGCGTTTTTACAGATTTGACATCCAGAGACAAATCAAATAGAATAAAAAAAATTGTAATAATAATAATAATAATAAAAATTTTTATTTATATAGCGCCAACATATTACACAGCGCTGTACAGTAAATAATTAAATACATCAAGTACATGTAACAAAAGATAAAACTACCAATAGGCTCCCAGAGTTTAGCTCCATACAAGGGCATAGGAGGAGGTGGGAGAAAAAGAAAAAATAAATGCTGCGGAAAAGCTGCGTTATCAATGCATTATGTTAAGTTTAGCCTAAGACTCGCAAGTGTTTTCTTTATATATTTAATAGGGAAAGAAAAAAAGAGAAAAAAAGCAGCAAAAATTTCTATGAAAAACATTGGGGGAAAAAAAAATTCTGTTTTCTTCCTCTCCAATTTTTTTTGCTGTGTTTCACTACATGGTGCCTCCTTCTTAGACCACCTTTTTATGATCGTATTTTGGTCAGTAATTTGGATCAAAACCAAGAGTTGATCCAAAATACAAAAGAAGTACAAGACAGTCATGTTGCGTTTAGGTTCAAAATTTTAATTTCTACTTTGTCTATTGGTACAAACCCAAATCTTCTCCAATAAGATCCAGCTCAATGTTACAATGATCTTCTGTCACGTATGTATGACCATAAAAAACATGGATGGATTTCAAAAGAGGCCAGAAAATGGAAGAAAGAATGGATCTCCTTAATGTCGCCCAGAACTAAGCCTAGGACCAATTTCACATGAGTAATTTTGGTTAGCAAAAACAGAAGTGGGTCTGAAGCACAAGAGATACGAGTCTATTTTTTCTTTGTTCCACCCATGGTCCACTCACATTTTTCATTATTATAACCTTTTGAAGGTGTCAGTATAATTTAAGGAATCATATTAAGAAATCCAGGTAATGATAGTGTGTTATGAATAACTCTTCAAAGAACAGGATCATTTTCAGTTAAGGTCATATATTCTATGGCTGAGAAAATTAAAAAA
The DNA here is from genome assembly GCF_031893055.1 of Leptodactylus fuscus. Taxonomy (NCBI): domain Eukaryota; kingdom Metazoa; phylum Chordata; class Amphibia; order Anura; family Leptodactylidae; genus Leptodactylus; species Leptodactylus fuscus. Next base: position 62,929,854 of record NC_134269.1, read on the forward strand.
TGTGTGATTTTAATTATACATTTCTAATTATTCCAAAATATTAAACTGAGATAGAGATAAGCTTACTTGCCCTACTAAATTACAACCTGACAAACATCTGAAATGTTTCCTTTCTTGAGGTTTCATTGGAATTGGAAACCATGAACCATTAAAAAAATAAGGAGAAACAAAGCATTTTAATTGCTTAAGGGTCTGAAGAAATTGTACCATAACTAAGATGAACTTACTTTTACTTTTTTTTTTTTTTTTTTTTTTAAGGGAACCAGAGTAACTGGATCTGTGTATCTTATATTTGGAGTAATTTTGGAGGTGAAATATTACCTGCCAACTAACTTGATAATGTATGCCTTAAGGCTTTGAAGCTCCCTTTTTCCTATATAAAATAAGAAATGAAAATCTGCTCCTAGATGGAGGTACTAGGGGTGTCCTAAAACTTTATCTTGATCTACGACCACACATCAGAATATCTAGATCATTTGTGTAAAGGTGGTTCAGCAAAAAAAAAAAAAAAAAAAAAATTAAAGGAGGCATGCTCACTTCACCAATCCCCTGGCACTCTCGTTTCAACAATGGCAGATTCTCTGCTACTCCGGCTGCAGAGATGACAACATTATACAGGGACCACAGCCGATCAGAACAGAATCATGCAGCATTGTCCAGCATCGTAACAGGAGAAGTAGGGATCCATGAGGTAAGTATGCCTTCTATTATTTTATACAATCCTGAGCTGTTAGAGAAAAAAATGATTGGTTGGACAATCCCTTCAACTGGTTATAGAAGAACGAACACTTTTTAATAGTCCATCGTTTTTTAGAAATCTATGTTTAAAGTTAACTGTTATGTCTGTTGGCTTAGGATCACAAAATCAGAAGGAGGATAGCACTGCGCCAGTTATGGGTTAGTGATCAGTTACATGCTTTACATTTTTGTTAATTATAGGCATACCAAGATATCATCTTAAAGGGGTTGTCCAGGCAAAATGGACACAAAAATTGTTTCTTAAATTGGCCGGGGGTGGTGAAAGAAAAAAATCATACTCCCCTTTCCCCAGCCTTCCAGTGTGGTCTGGTGTTATCTTCTGGAGGAAGTCCCCACTGCACATGACTGCTGAGGCCAATGAGCGGCCTCAGCGAAGGCGTCATCTCTACCTGTGTTGCCCCGTAGTCTCTCCCTGAGGCCGATGATTGGCATCGGCAGTCATGTGACCGCCCAGGCCAATCAGTGGCTTCAGTGGAAAGGATCCGGGATGTCACAGCCAGCGAGCAATTTCACTCTGAGAAGATGCTGGAGCAGCAGGACCGGACCGCGCCGTAAGGACACCGGATTACCAGGGACAGGTGAGTATGATTTTTTTTTTCACCTCCCCACCCTAATTTAAAAATAATTGTATCGCTCGAACAATCTCTTATTTTATTTTTTGCTAATTTGTCTGAAAAAAGGGGGTGAACATTTTTGTAATGTACTGTAATAACCAATCTTCCTTTTAATAGAAAACAGACTGTAAAGTTCCCATTAGTAATGCTCTACCTAAGCATTGCCCAGGGAGATTCTGTCTATACACACATACTCAATGCAGTATACAGAGCTGAAGCATTTACCAAGAGGGATGACACTTCAAATAGCTACATCTTCGGTTTTATACCACCTAGAAAAATGGTTCTGGAAACACAAGAAAGCTGATCGCTATAACATAACCTGAGATTTGAACTTAGTATACAACAGTTCATGCTGCATATAAAATCACATTGACGACTGTGTTTTTAACATAACTCAGGTTATGCCGTAACTAGACCTTCAGCCTTGGCAGCATATGAAAGCTGAACATCTCAGATTTCTTGTGATACCAGAAATATTTCAACAATTTAAAATGACCATCCCCCTTTGGAAATGCCTCAGCTATTCATACTCACAACACAAATGTGTAGAGACTAGGGTTAAGCCGACTTTTCAGGATTGATTTTGAAATCTGATTTCCAATCATTTTTCATTTGAACCCGATCTCGATCCCAATGCAAGTCAATGGGATTTTTTTACTAATCGAAGATCGGATTTTAAAAACAATCCTATTTACTATACAGCATGGAATCTAACAATTGAACGCTTTAATTGTTAGAATCCACGCTGTGTAGTGATTTTTTTTAATCACTAAGTAGCCAGAGGATTTTTTTTAATCCTCTGGCTACTTAGTCCCCCCTGGTGTTCACTTACCTGCAGAGATTGCTAGTCTGGTGCCCGATGTTCTCGTTCATCTTTGCCTCACTGCCCCCTGCCTCCTAGGTTAGGAGAGTGTGGACAGTTGATGGGAGGGGAGACGTCACGTCACGTCACCCGCCCACACTTTCCTAAGCTACAAGCCCCATCTTCTTCCTAGCTCTTTAACACTAACCTGGGCGGCAGGGACAGCGAGGCGAAGAAGACCGAGAACACTGGGCACCGGACCATCCATCTCTGCAGGTAAGTAGCTACTAGAGATGTTAGCTAGTCTCCCATTAGAATGAATGGAGGCAGCCAGCGCGCAAGGGGTTAAAGCTGTGTGCCGGCTGCTTCCATTCATTCCTATGGAACCGCAGCTAACATTGTTAGCTTTTCCCACAATGCTTGGCCAGTAGCAGAGCATTGTAGGAAATAATCACCGATCTCGATCCCACCTAAAAAGATCATGTTCGGAATTCCAGTTGCGATCGAGAAAATTTCACGATCACCGATCGGAATCCGATCTTTTCCAAACACGATCGCTCAACCCTAGTAGAGACTTTCCCTAGTAACAGCTCAGATACAGGGTTACTAGAGAGAATGCTGCAGCCTGTTTTATAATATATAGGAAGTTAGATAGGATAATAAAGTGTATTACAAAAAATGGCCACCAAACATGCCCAGACACAATAGTGCAATAAAAATTGGGAGTCACACTTTAATGTGGCAGACATCTCTGGTTCCACCATATCCACAGACTTTAATAGTTTATCACTGGTATTATCGGGCTTCATCACACTATAAAACATACGTAATTTTCAGATCATAGAGAGAAATATTGGCTCTTAATCTTCTGATATATTGGCAGACATATGGCACCAATTATTTGCATGTGAAAAAACTATTTTTAGAGTCCCTGTTGTGATAGATGTTATTTCAACATTTAATATATTTATCATGTTTCTTATCTTCACAGCCTTACCAGATATCTGTAACACCTGCACTGCTTTTCTGCAATACATTAAGTAGATGCCATATGTTCATGCTCATGTGTGCTATAATCATGGCATCATGCGCTTTTATGTATCATTTGTTTCTAAGTGTAGCGTGATAATGCATAAAGTGTTAGCATTGAGACAAGCCTGCATTTGGAGCCTATAATGATACCTTATTATTTTGCTTTTTGAAAATGTTCAACCACTTTTTACAGTACTTTGGCTAAAATATTAGAAAATTGCATTATATGCAAATAGAAGGTTAAAAGCAAGAGCAGGAAATCTACATTCTTTATACGGTATATGACCATCAGTAAAGCTGCCTAAAGATGGGCGACTAGAAATTCACAGGGAATCTTAGTTATCCGCAGCTTCCCTTTTGTCTGTTCACTTTGTTCTTATTGGAGAGGGTGTACTATTATGTTATATTTGCTTTATTATGAATCATATATAATACATCAAATTTTGCCAAAAAAATTTCATTCATAGAGTGTGCCAAATTTATCACGTTCCATTGCACAGTTGTCTTAGCTTTGTCTTGATATGTTACTCTTTTACCTAGCTGTATGACACATGCAAGTGCATATTAATACCGTTTTATGGCTAGGTTCACATCTGCGTTGGGTTTCTGCTCCTCTTTGCACGGAAACAGGGCGGAAACCCGCCAGACCCCATTATAGTCCATGGGAGTCTGTGGGTTTCTGAGGGTAACAGTATTTTTAAGTGGACTAGGTTTCCGTTCGGGGGATCCGCTTAGGGAAACCAAAGCGCAGGTGTGAACCTAGCATAACTCAATATCAAATACTCACATAATATCATCTATCACCTATTACAGTTTCTAAAGGTATCCAAACAAATTAGAAAACCTTCAACCAAACTGGTCCTCCATCTGATGTGTATGTGGGGGTGTCTGAACTTTCCCTTAAAACATGATGTTGGAGAAAGAAGTTGTATAATTTCACATGAAGAATAGCTGTCAACTGGATGAGGTCCCAGCCAACAGCTATTAAAGAGTAGCATTCATCACCTCCACCAACTCCAACTCTTCGCACCCTTTAATAGGTGAAATATACTTTCTGCTGCCAGTCCCTGTCTTTCTTCTCCAGCTTGAGACCTTCCATCTGACAGTAGAGAACATAATTGTGCTGAAACTAACAGAAATGATTGCTCAGGAACAGTGGGGGCTAGAGAAAAAAAAAATCTAACAATCTAATGCAGTGGAGCATTAAAGAATGCCACTAGTTGGTGGAGGCGGTGAAAGGTCCTCTTTAAATTCACATATATATGGCCACATTTAGTTCCAGTCAACACGGAACCCCAACAAGTCATGATTTCCTTCATACTGCACAAGTGATCTAACTAGTGTTAATATATTGGTATCGTCCACAGGAATTCTCCCTATGGTCATCCTCAAAACATGTTTTAATGGACTTCCTTGAATCCCTGGAACTGATTTGGTTCATACTTTATATAAAGCCAAAACCAAGTAAAATAGAAGAGATTGGGAAGTCTCTTAGACTCATTCCTATGTTTGCTAAGGAACACACAGGTAATATACACAATGAAATACCGCTATAAATGCCCCCTAAGACTGTAATTTGTAACTTCTGTTCTGCAGAGAAGACTAATCTCTAGTATTTTATGATAATTTTCCTTTTTTATTTTTTACCTATTTGACTCTTTCCAGTGGCGAAAGAATAGAAAAAAAGATATAGAGTGAAATTTAGATTCAGGTTCTTTTTTTCTAATCTAGGCTATTTGAATAGAAAGAGCGCTCAAAATATCTTCACACCCCTCCCCCAGAGTGAATATGAATATAAAAACGTGAAATGTTATGTTTCTGATGGGTACAAGGGTTACTGTCTAGCATTAAGTAGGTACATCTGAGTCTTGGCTATATGACCTTGGTTTCTTTGTTTTTGATACAGACATATCCAAATTACTTACGCACGACCTAAAAGGTCACAACAAGGTAAAGGGCACTCACATTGTTTTTTTCCTTCTGCTTGCATAATACTCTCCATTCCATTCTGCATTTTAGACATTAATTGGCACTCAATGACTGCAAGTCTCGCTTGCTGTCTTTTCTATTGAACTGGCTAATAGCTGGCTGCAGAGGAACAAGGACTTGCTTAGCAGAATACTTCTCCAAACTCGCTCTGTCTTTGCCCCCCTCCTGACGTTTTCATTTTTCCTTTCTCTGACCACCACCACTTCAGTTTCTCTATACAGCTGAAAAACAGGAAGCGAGATAGGACTGAGCATCAATTTATCCATACAGCAAAGTGCTCTTAGGTTCCTTTCAGACCATGCAAGTGATTGTTTTGTAAAAGCCGGGTTGCTTTTTTCTCTTTATTTGTTCTTATGTTGTCCTTTGTTTCTTTCGTCCTGATCATCTGCTGCTCTTGGGGATGAGCTACACTGGGGGGGATGGATGTTATATAGACGGGCCATGCGTGTGTCTTGGTGTCACCAAGATGTTTTTCTGTTGAGGTTTAATACTAGAAGTGATATTTTTAAAGATTGCTCTTTCTGAACTGCAGGTAGCTTTATCACAAAGGCAATAATAATCACAATTCATCATATGTATAGCAAAGAGAATTAATATCTGAAACAAAGTAATAGCGTAAAGTCACTTGTGCACTTGTGATTGCAATGTATTAATATAACTAAGAGATCAAAAATGCAAAATATGGCGTATTAAGGTGCCTAAAGCCCATGTCTATTTATTATTTATTAATTAATTAATTAATTAATTATTATTATGTCTACAGAATACTGATATACAGAGCCCCACCAATAACCAGAGATCAGAATCTGCACAACATCATGAAGATCGCCAGCTGTTAGAACAGCCAGACATCCTATAATGGTTTATTACAGTCCCTGCCTTCCCGGTCACTGTATACACAGCTCTCAGTGAACGTTCTGTACACTGCTATAGGAGCCGCCATGATCTCCTAATGGACAAAGCTGCAGTGTAGCTCAGGAGGCGGTATTCCTCTTGTAACTGGCGCAGAAAAAAGACGTTAATGTAAAAATTCCCCTCAAAAGTCTATTGTGATATTATGGGGTTATGGGGAGCATAATGCAATGTATAAAATTAAAACATTTTTTATAAAAATTAGAGGCCACAAAAAAAAAAAAAAAGTAAAGTAAAAAAAACAAAAAAACAATTACACCGCCCACACAGAGCCTCTATCCCCGCCCCGTGACACAACATTACGTTTATTTTTTTTGTTTACATTTTCCTGGATATTAGAAAAAAAAGAAAAAAAGGAACCATAGAAAAATGACATAAAATAAAGCCCTACGTTTCACTGGGAAAAGACACAAAATATTTGAATAATCCCTATGAATAAAATGTTATAGCCTTCAAAAGTTCATGTACCAGAAAAACTCAAAAATGTGTCCTGTCCTGAACCAGGGATGATGCCCATTTCTGAAGTGGATAAAGAGGAACCCATCTACCGTATATAGTTATTGAGTATAAGCTGACCTGAATATAAGCCGAGGCTCCTAATTTTATCACAAAAAACTGGGAAAACCTATTGACACGAGTATAAACCTGGGGGGGGGGGGGATACGCAGCAGCTACTGGAAAATTTCAAAAATTGGAATAGATACCAATAAAATTACATTAACTGAGACATCATGGTCATGTGCATTACAGCTTAGCAACTCCATGTGCCTCATAGTAATAGCAGTTAACCCCATCAGGTCCCTCACATTAACCCCCTGTGTGCCTCACATGAGAGTTACTGATATGTGGGACATATAGAGGTAATAATTAGGTATCTTCATAATTAAGGTCCTTTATTAGTACCCCCATATGTCTCACATATTAGTAACCCTTATATGGGGCACACAGGGGTTAATAAGAGGCACATGATGGGGTTAACTGCTATTACTATGAGGCACATGGAGTTACTGAAACTTAATTAATAACCCCAAATGCCTGACATTAATAGGAATAGTAACCCCAGTATGTACCTGTGTGTTTTACGTTCACTTTATTCTAGCTTCCTCTCTTCGATGCAGGGTCTCCCAGGCTTTCATCTCTCTTGCTGGAGAAGGGCGAGTGTCCTATACCATTACTGTAGCACTAAAGGTCCTCCCCCTTCGTTTAATTTATGCAGGTCCTTGCTCCGTGCCTCATTTTCCCAATGCAAATGCATTGGTTAAAGAACCGATCGGGGCCCCTGACCAATGCATTTATATTAACAAAATGAGGATTAAAAGCACAAAAAGTACTAACTGGGACCTAGAATAAAATGTTTCTCAACTTAAAAAGGTATTAGCTCCCCTTAGTGAGCCGTGATATGGTCTCAGAATCCTTTGAAACTCTCTGCTTCAATAAGGCCATGGTTTGGAAAATAGTAAAGGATAAGCCCGGGCATTCTTGTAGATGGAGTGACCTATTGTGGCCATAATTGCAGCCACTAAATCAATAAAAAAGACCTATTGAAAGAAGTGTGTCCCAAACATAGGTTGTTTTTAAAGTACAGGTTCAGTTTTGACCTACATTTCAAAATATATTAAAGTGACTGTCCTGACCCGTAATTGCACAGTCATTCTGGCCCCCCAATGGCCTTACGTGAACATTGGTACCTGTAGTAAAAAAAAAAAAAAAAAAAAAATCATTTCTATCCTTTGTGCTCGCGACACCTCTAATATTATCATCACTTCAGAATGAAGAGGAGAGGAAGGAGCTGGTGAGTGACTTCACAGCTATGTCTGCTTGTTTCATACACATAAACATTATTCACATATCCACAGTTCAAGTATGTATGGAATCCGCATTTTCCGCGGACGCCATACGTAACCATTCATTTCATTCAATGTGTTTATTCAGATAACATAAAAACAACTGAAGTCTTCCTTTTTCCATGGATGTTGTGTCATCACATATGCAGTTGCATGTTTATCATATCATTATTGTTTGCACTGCTTCAGCAGCCATGAGTATATACAACACTTAGGGTACATAAAACATTTAGCTATAGGTGTGACAATTTTTTACAATTTAATTATATATATATATATATATATATAAAAGTTGCCCTTTGTAATTTGGTAGATATATATATATCTACCAACTTACAAAGGGCAAAAGAGGACAGAACAGAAATAGAGTATTTCCCTCTATTTCCCCCCACAGCATAATGTCCCCTTCCATCTCCTCCAACAGTATAATGTCCCCCTTCAGCATCCCCTAGATTACTGTCCCCTCCAGTTGCCCTCAGTTTCATGTCCCCCTCCAGCTACTCCAAAGTATAGATTCCCCCTCAAGTTGCCCCCATAGTTTAATGTCCCTCTCCAGCTACCCCCACAGTTTACTGTCCCCTTCCAGCTGCCCCAAAAGTTTAATGTCTCCCTACAGTTGCCCCCACAGTTTAATGTCCCCCTCTAACTGCCCGCACAGTTTAAAATCCGCCTGCAGGTGCTCTATAATATTAGGTCCCTCTCCTGTTACTAAACAAACATAAAATCCTAATACTCACCTCACCTAATACTCACCTCACCCCGTTCCCCTGCTGTTCTTCTCTTCTGTCTCTGGTCTTAGAGGCTTCAGTGAGTAGCAAGGGCGATGTAAGTGGTGTCACTACCCAAAGAAGCAGTGACGGGGACCGAAAAATGAAGCAGGGAGTGGACGGCTGGGATCAGGATGGGAGACATATACAGTTAGGGCCAGAAATATTTGGACAGTGACACAAGTTTTGTTATTTTAGCTGTTTACTAAAACATGTTCAGAAATACAATTATATATATAATATGGGCTGAAAGTGCACACTCCCAGCTGCAATATGAGAGTTTCCACATCCAAATCGGAGAAAGGGTTTAGGAATCATAGCTCTGTAATTCATAGCCTCCTCTTTTTCAAGGGACCAAAAGTAATTGGACAATGGAATCTAAGGGCTGCAATTAACTCTGAAGGCATCTCCCTCGTAAACCTGTAATCAATGAAGTAGTTAAAAGGTCTGGGGTTGATTCCAGGTGTGTGGTTTTGCATTTGGAAGCTGTTGCTGTGACCAGACAACATGCGGTCAAAGGAACTCTCAATTGAGGTGAAGCAGAACATCCTGAGGCTGAAAAAAAAGAAAAAATCCATCAGAGAGATAGCAGACATGCTTGGAGTAGCAAAATCAACAGTTGGGTACATTCTAAGAAAAAAGGAATTGACTGGTGAGCTTGGGAACTCAAAAAGGCCTGGGCGTCCACGGATGACAACAGTGGTGGATGATCGCCGCATACTTTCTTTGGTCAAGAAGAACCCGTTCACAACATCAACTGAAGTCCAGAACACTCTCAGTGAAGTAGGTGTATCTGTCTCTAAGTCAACAGTAAAGAGAAGACTCCATGAAAGTAAATACAAAGGGTTCACATCTAGATGCAAACCATTCATCAATTCCAAAAATAGACAGGCCAGAGTTACATTTGCTGAAAAACACCTCAAGAAGCCAGCTCAGTTCTGGAAAAGTATTCTATGGACAGATGAGACAAAGATCAACCTGTACCAGAATGATGGGAAGAAAAAAGTTTGGAGAAGAAAGGGAACGGCACATGATCCAAGGCACACCACATCCTCTGTAAAACATGGTGGAGGCAACGTGATGGCATGGGCATGCATGGCTTTCAATGGCACTGGGTCACTTGTGTTTATTGATGACATAACAGCAGACAAGAGTAGCCGGATGAATTCTGAAGTGTACCGGGATATACTTTCAGCCCAGATTCAGCCAAATGCTGCCAAGTTGATCGGACGGCGCTTCATAGTACAGATGGACAATGACCCCAAGCATACAGCCAAAGCTACCCAGGAGTTCATGAGTGCAAAAAAGTGGAACATTCTGCAATGGCCAAGTCAATCACCAGATCTTAACCCAATTGAGCATGCATTTCACTTGCTCAAATCCAGACTTAAGGCGGAAAGACCCACAAACAAGCAAGACCTGAAGGCTGTGGCTGTAAAGGCCTGGCAAAGCATTAAGAAGGAGGAAACCCAGCGTTTGGTGATGTCCATGGGTTCTAGACTTAAGGCAGTGATTGCCTCCATAGGATTCGCAACAAAATATTGAAAAAAAAAAATATTTTGTTTGGGTTATGTTTATTTGTCCAATTACTTTTGAGCTCCTAAAATGTGGAGTGTTTGTAAAGAAATGTGTACAATTCCTACATTTTCTATCAGATATTTTTGTTCAACCCTTCAAATTAAACGTTACAATCTGCACTTGAATTCTGTTGTAGAGGTTTCATTTCAAAACCAATGTGGTGGCATGCAGAGCCCAACTCGCGAAAATTGTGTCACTGTCCAAATATTTCTGGCCCTAACTGTATATATACACTCACCGGCCACTTTATTAGGTACACCATGCTAGTAACGGGTTGGACCCCCTTTTGCCTTCAGAACTGCCTCAATTCTTCGTGGCATAGATTCAACAAGGTGCTGGAAGCATTCCTCAGAGATTTTGGTCCATATTGACATGATGGCATCACACAGTTGCCGCAGATTTGTCGGCTGCACATCCATGATGCGAATCTCCCGTTCCACCACATCCCAAAGATGCTCTATTGGATTGAGATCTGGTGACTGTGGAGGCCATTGGAGTACAGTGAACTCATTGTCATGTTCAAGAAACCAGTCTGAGATGATTCCAGCTTTATGACATGGCGCATTATCCTGCTGAAAGTAGCCATCAGATGTTGGGTACATTGTGGTCATAAAGGGATGGACATGGTCAGCAACAATACTCAGGTAGGCTTTGGCGTTGCAACGATGCTCAATTGGTACCAAGGGGCCCAAAGAGTGCCAAGAAAATATTCCCCACACCATGACACCACCACCACCAGCCTGAACCGTTGATACAAGGCAGGATGGATCCATGCTTTCATGTTGTTGACGCCAAATTCTGACTCTATCATCTGAATGTCGCAGCAGAAATCGAGACTCATCAGACCAGGCAACGTTTTTCCAATCTTCAATTGTCCAATTTCGATGAGCTTGTGCAAATTGTAGCCTCAGTTTCCTGTTCTTAGCTGAAAGGAGTGGCATCCGGTGTGGTCTTCTGCTGCTGTAGCCCATCTGCCTCAAAGTTCGACGTACTGTGCGTTCAGAGATGCTCTTCTGGCTACCTTGGTTGTAACGGGTGGCTATTTGAGTCACTGTTGCCTTTCTATCAGCTCGAACCAGTCTGGCCATTCTCCTCTGACCTCTGGCATCAACAACGCATTTCCGCCCACAGAACTGCCACTCACTGGATGTTTTTTCTTTTTCGGACCATTCTCTGTAAACCCTAGAGATGGTTGTGTGTGAAAATCCCAGTAGATCAGCAGTTTCTGAAATACTCAGACCAGCCCTTCTGGCACCAACAACCATGCCACGTTCAAAGTGTTATGTCAGTCCAGGTAGCTGCAACGGGGCTAAGGGATAGCAGTAGGGAATCTCGCCCTGCACTACTCCCACTAGCTATCCCGGTCCCTGCCTCACGGGTGTGGGTCGGCTGTACTCAGGCTAAGCCTGACCCCGACAGCTCCTCTCTCACTGACACCGTAGGCCTAGAGGGAAGGGGGAGAAGGAATGCCCTATAAGATCTCTAGGGACTGGAGACTAAAGGGGGTCACCCCTAACGAACAAGTGAAGCTGCTACTGACAGGGACTGACAAGGGTGTGCGCTGACTAACAACACAAGCAGCACACAGGAAACATGTAGGAAAGAATTCCCCAAACCGATAGGGGAAGGAACCATACACTAGGAAACAAACACAGGGAAACTGAGTAGAAATCAAAGGATAAGGCAATTCACTCACACAGTCAAATATACACGGAGGGAGGATTGGTGAACACAGAAGGGAAAACACACACACCAACTTGTTCACCCAAAACCTCCCAAAAACCAACCACGGAACTTCCTCTATCCAAGATAACCACCTACTCCTCCTGCTAAGGCCTAGCTCTGTAAAAGCGACACTCAGCACAGAACCATGGGAGGCATGGGTTTAAATACAGAGTAGAGACCACTCCTCCCAGGTGCAAATGGGAGGACAGACTAATTAACCAGGAAATCAAGCTGCCTACCAACAGTGCGTGTGAGCAAGTCAGAAGGTGTGCACCAATACCCACGACACAAAATACTCCTAACAGGATCCTCCCCTCAAGGAGAAGACTCCGGATTCTCTAGGAGCATCCTTCTTCGGGAACTCCTTGTGGAATTTCTCCACGAGTCTGGGGGCTGACATATCCGACTCCAGAACCCAAGAATTATCTTCAGGACCATATCCCTTCCATGCCACCAGATACCGTAGCTTCCCCCGAACATATTTGCTATCCAGAACGCGGGATATCTCATACTCCCCGGACTCAGAAACTGGTGGAACTTTAACTGGAGACGTTCCCTTCTTGGCCTTCTTTAACAAGGAGACATGGAACACCCGGTTTATCTTCCACCTTTTAGGTAGTTGCAGCTGCGCCGCCACTTCATTAACCATCTTGATAATCTTAAAAGGACCCACAAACCTGGGACTCAGCTTCTTGCTAGGAACCTTCAACCTGATATTCTTGGTGGACAACCAAACCATCTCACCAGGGAAGAACTGCAACTCTCCTCTCTTCCTATCCGCCTGGACCTTAGCCTGGTGCGACGCCCGCACCAGATTCTCTCGGATACGGGACCATACCCCTTGCAGCTTTTTAGAAAATAGCTCCTCCTCCGGAACTGTGGACGAAATGGAAGAAAATACTCCGAAAACAGGATGTCTACCACCGGAGCAAAAAAAAGGTGTGGTACCTGTGGCGTTGGAATCATGGTTGTTTAAGGAAAATTCTGCCAGGGGAAGAAAGTCAGCCCAATTATTCTGATTCTCTCGAACAAAACACCTCAAAAACTGTTCCACATCCTGATTCTTCCTCTCTGTTTGCCCGTTAGACTCCGGGTGAAACCCGGAGGAAAACGACAGTGTAACTCCCAACCTGCTGCAAAAAGCCCGCCAGAATTTAGCCACAAATTGCGGACCCCTGTCCGAAACGATCTCCTCGGGAAGACCATGCAACCTTACAATTTCTTTAATAAATGCCCCTGATAGTGTCTTGGCACATGGCAGCCTGGAAAACGGGATCAAATGGCACATTTTCGTGAAGCGGTCAACGACTACCCAAATGACCGTGAAACTCTTAGACACTGGAAGGCCCGTGATGAAATCCATAGACAGATGAGTCCAAGGTGCCTTAAGAGGTTCTAACGGATGTAGAAGACCGTGGGGACGGGTATGCGACGCCTTGGCTCTTGCACAGACCGAACAATTTTGAACAAACTGCAAGACATCCTTACTCCACCCTGGCCACCAAAAATTCCTAGACACCAATCTCATGGTCTCTGAAACCCCCGGGTGACCAGCAAGAACCGACTCGTGACACTCCCTCAGGAGACTTTGTCGGAGAGTAGTTGGGACAAACAGCTTGTTTCTAGGTATCTTGGAAGGTGCAGCGTGTTGCGCTTCGATCAAGGCTTTCTCCAATTTCGTGCCCAATACTGCTACCACCACTCCATCCCCAAGAATAGTGGCAGGCGCCTCTCGTTCCTCATCGGTCGACATATACCGGGATAAAGCATCAGCCTTAACATTCTTTGAACCCGGCACATAAGTCACGGTAAAATGGAACCGCGCAAAAAATAGAGCCCATCTGGCCTGCCGTGCATTTAATCTCTTCGCCGACCCAAGATAAACCAAATTCTTGTGATCGGTAAATACCTGGACTGGCCTTCTGGCCCCCTCCAGGAAATGACGCCAATGTTCGAACGCTAGTTTTATTGCCAGTAGTTCTCTATCTCCGATGTCATAATTCCGTTCAGAGGCAGAGAATTTCTTAGAAAAGAAGGCACAGGGATGCGTACCCTCCTCGAACTCCTGAGAAAGTACTGCTCCCACCCCCACCGAGGAGGCATCCACCTCCACTCGGAAGGCCAACCTCTCATCCGGCTGTCTCAAAATGGGAGCGGAGGAGAATCGCTTCTTCAATTCTTCAAACGCGGCTAGCGCCTCTGGCGACCACTTAGCACAGTCAGCCCCCTTCTTAGTCAAGTCCGAGATGGGTTTCACAACCTCAGAAAATCCCTTAATAAACTGGCGATAATAGTTGGAGAATCCCAAGAACCGTTGGACCGCCTTTAGGTTCTCAGGTCGCGGCCACTCCAAGACTGCCCTGACCTTCTCAGGATCCATCTCGAACCCCTTGTCCGATAGGATATAGCCAAGGAAACATAATTTATTGACCGCGAACACACATTTCTCCAGCTTAGCACTTAATTGGTTAACCCTCAGGAGATTTAAAACCTCTCTCACTCTCTCCCAATGAGTCTCCAAATCCGGGGTGTAAATGAGTATATCGTCCAGATAGACCACAACCCCCCTCCCTATGACGGCACTTAGTACATCATTAATAAAATTCTGAAAAAACGCGGGCGCATTGGTTAGACCGAAAGGCATCACCAGATTCTCAAAGTGTCCTAGGGGTGTGTTAAACGCTGTTTTCCACTCATCCCCCTTCTTGGTTCTCAGCAAGTTATACGCCCCACGTAAATCTATTTTACTAAACCAGCGAGCTCCCGTAATCTGGCTGAAAAGATCCGAGATCAACGGGATGGGATAGGGATTCCGCACCGTGATTTTATTAATCTCCCTAAAATCCAAACAAGGGCGCAACCCTCCATCTTTCTTCTTTACAAAGAAAAACCCCACTGCTACTGGGGACTTAGATGGGCGGATATGCCCCACCTCTAGACTCCCCTCAATATACTCTTTGAGCGCCTCCCTCTCCGGAATAGTGAGATTGTACAACCTTGTCTTGGGTAACACTGCATTAGGTATAAATTTAATCGAGCAATCATAGGTGCGATGTGGTGGTAATGTCTTGGCTGCCCTTTCCTCAAAGACCTCCCTGAACTCACATATTTCTTGAGGCAAATTGTCTATAGACAAAGACATAACGGATATGGGCAGACATCGACCATTACACCCCTGCCCCCAAGAAACTACTGTCTCGGTCTCCCAGTTGATAATAGGGTTATGTTGCTTCAGCCAGGGCCACCCCAAAACTACTTGTGCTGGTAACTTAGATAACAAGAACAAGTCAATCTCTTCCCTGTGGCCACCCACAATAAACTCCAGACCCTCCACCTGTTTGGAGATGACAGATTGCTGTAGAGGGGTCTTATCAATAGCCCACACCGGTATCTGAGACTTCAAGACCAAAGGACTCACCCTTAGTTGCTCGCAAAACTCTGAGTCAATAAGGTTGACTGCCGAACCACAATCAACCAAAATCCGGCACTTCTGCCCATTTACCCATCCATCAAGGGTCAACCCGGCAGTCTGAGTACAGGAAATATGCACACCTCCCTCCTTAGTAGGTTTTCTCCCTTTACTCTCAATAGACCTGGGGTTAATACCCTCCTTGGCGAACCATTCTCTGGAGGGGCATACCCTTGCTACATGTCCCATCCCTCCACACACAAAACAGCGTACTGTGCGGGACCCTTCACTCTTGGGTCTAGCACTTCGCACAGTGGCCCCAATCTGCATGGGTTGGTCCCCCGGGTCCTCTCCAAAAACAGAGAATTGAGGAGGGCTAACCCCCCCAGGACTCTTGTCTCCACGCTCCCGGAGGCGCCGTCCAACTCTAATTGCCAGCTGCATGGCCTCATCTAGATCTCCCGGAACAGGGTGAGAAACTAGATGGTCTTTAACCTGGTCCGAGAGCCCTGTCTCAAACTGACTAAGTAGAGCGGGGTCATTCCAGTGTACTTCTGCTGCCCACCTACGAAACTCTGTGCAATATTTCTCTATAGCGTGATCCCCTTGCACCACACGTCGTAGGTTATACTCAGCCGTGCGTACCCTGTCTGGGTCGTCATACAGTAACCCCATTGTGGAGAAAAACGCCTCTACAGTTAGTAAGCAAGCTGAGTCGGCTGGTAACGAATGTGCCCAGATGAGGGGATCATCTCTCAATAAAGTAATAATAATCCCAACTCTCTGTACCTCAGAACCGGAGGAAAACGGCCGTAGCCGGAAATACAAAAGACAGTCCTTTTGAAATCGGAAAAAATCTGACCTCTTACCTCGGAAGGGTTCAGGTAAGCTGACTTTTGGCTCCAGAGGCCGACCCACAGGGGCGCTACTCACCTGCCTCTGTATGCCCTCCACCTGAGAGGCTGTGTGTTGAGCCAACTGCTGTACTTGAGATACGCCAGAAGCTTGGATGGCATCCATTCGTAGCTTGATCCCCTCCATTTCAGTGGAAATCTGCTGCACCGCCTGGTACAACTGTTTCAGGTCCGTCATAATGCAAACGAACCCTTTTTTTTTTTTTTTTTTTTTTTTTTTTTTTTAACCGGCTGAGTGTACTGTTATGTCAGTCCAGGTAGCTGCAACGGGGCTAAGGGATAGCAGTAGGGAATCTCGCCCTGCACTACTCCCACTAGCTATCCCGGTCCCTGCCTCACGGGTGTGGGTCGGCTGTACTCAGGCTAAGCCTGACCCCGACAGCTCCTCTCTCACTGACACCGTAGGCCTAGAGGGAAGGGGGAGAAGGAATGCCCTATAAGATCTCTAGGGACTGGAGACTAAAGGGGGTCACCCCTAACGAACAAGTGAAGCTGCTACTGACAGGGACTGACAAGGGTGTGCGCTGACTAACAACACAAGCAGCACACAGGAAACATGTAGGAAAGAATTCCCCAAACCGATAGGGGAAGGAACCATACACTAGGAAACAAACACAGGGAAACTGAGTAGAAATCAAAGGATAAGGCAATTCACTCACACAGTCAATTATACACGGAGGGAGGATTGGTGAACACAGAAGGGAAAACACACAAACCAACTCGTTCACCCAAACCTCCCAAAAACCAACCACGGAACTTCCTCTATCCAAGATAACCACCTACTCCTCCTGCTAAGGCCTAGCTCTGTAAAAGCGACACTCAGCACAGAACCATGGGAGGCATGGGTTTAAATACA
This sequence comes from Leptodactylus fuscus, assembly GCF_031893055.1. NCBI lineage: Eukaryota > Metazoa > Chordata > Amphibia > Anura > Leptodactylidae > Leptodactylus > Leptodactylus fuscus. The sequence continues at coordinate 62,947,058 of NC_134269.1, forward strand.
GAGTAGAGACCACTCCTCCCAGGTGCAAATGGGAGGACAGACTAATTAACCAGGAAATCAAGCTGCCTACCAACAGTGCGCGCGTGCAAGTCAGAAGGTGTGCACCAATACCCACGACACAAAATACTCCTAACACAAAGGCACTCAAATCACCTTTCTTCCCCATACTGATGCTCGGTTTGAACTGCAGGAGATTGTCTTGACCATGTCTACATGCCTAAATGCACTGAGTTGCCGCCATGTGATTGGCTGATTAGAAATTAAGTGTTAACGAGCAGTTGGACAGGTGTACCTAATAAAGTGGCCGGTGAGTGTATATATATATATATATATATATATATATATATATATATATATATATATCCAGGTTATTGAAGATACTTTTATTCATTGCATAAGTAATTTTGTGGAATGTATGAGTTGCTTTTTTGTGACATTAATAAACTTATATTTTTTATGTTACTTTATGGCATGGATACAGTTGTTTTTGTGGGATATACTTTTGATTTTGTCTGTGAACCACTTAGTACTCCATATTTAAGGGTGTGCTGTTCATGTCTGTTTCTGCATATTACCTTTAGTTTTTAGTACATTTATTCAATACATTCTGTTCAACTGCAGGACCAGAAGATTGGAAAAATTGTCTGCCTAATGATGGACACAAATGGATCAGGTCAGAATTTTTGACAAGAGAAATAATAACACCCAACTGACAATCTATTGACAAATATTCAGGAGGAATAACAGAGGAACAGTATAACACAGTGTTCTAAGAACAGATGCTCCATAATTGTTATTTCATGGAGAATACAAGTATTTACTAACCCAGACATATCAGTGATGACAGGTAAATTAACCTCAGGGGATTTACCATTTTGAATGAAGCTCTACAGTGTTTTTCTGTGACTCTCACGGCTATGGGACAATTCTGCTTCTAATATTTTATCAGGGAATTAGTATATAGGCAGTTAATATACGTGCAAAGTGGCTCATAAAGTGACTAAAATGTAGCCTATACAGTATAAAGCATATGATACTTATCTGTAATTTCTATACCCTAGCAATAGTAGGTTAATAAATAAATATGGTATATCTGGGATTTGTAATATTGTCAGCTCAAGTATATAAGTAAGAGTCACATATGTTTTATTTTTACATTTTTCGGCTTTCTGTTCTAAAATTCATACCTTGAGACAGATTCGGTCAACGGTTGCTATTTTCTAAGAACTTTTCCTTAATAGTTTCCTTTTTAAAAAAAATTAAACAAGTCTTTGACTTGATAAGGCTAGAATGACACCAACATTCAAACTCAGGCGGCCTCGGGCCTCAAACAGTAAAATTTATTGTTTATTTTTTTGGCATATTAACTAGTGAGGGGGCCCGGGCCCCCTAAGGTGTCAGGCCCTGTGGCAGCTGCTACCACTGCTTCCGTGGTAGTTACGCCACTGGACTGCAGTGAGTGAGCTGATGTGAACTTGCTAGTGGCTATCCTAATGCAGTCTACTTTAGAAGCCTTTTGGATGATATTTAAATAGATGTCATATACATTCTGCAGCTAAACCCACGGGGAAAAGTGATCCAAAGCATGTCATTTATTGCTGCAGGTTCCATCCACGGCTCTAAATCATCTCATAGCAACAGGCATGCAAGTGTATATAGTTTTGGGGCAGTTGCTATTCTCTTAACATCATCCTATTCTATCCTTCCTATCCTATCCTACTAATAATGTGATAGTTTGGATGTTTGTTACTCAATCACACAAAAACGGCTGAACGGATTTGGATGAAATTTGGCACATAGATAGTTTGTAACCTCGATTAACACATAGGCTACATAGGCTTTTTATCCCAGTAAATGACACGGCTTCACAACTGTTATTAATTTATGTTCATATACTATATTAAACTGCTCTTGCCTGCAGGACTATCAGCTAATTGAACTTTGCTGATAAAACCTGGTCTGTTATCCCTCTAAGTAAACACACAGCAAACATGGAGTCCATTCTTATTATCTGATCTGCAAAAGTGTTCTGTTTAGCCATAGGGAGTAGGGGGGAAGACAAATACACTCTAGACAGCGTACTGAGACACTAAGATGGGAAAACTCCTTTAATCCAAATTGACAGTTTTCCAATTTTAAACATGTCGCAAAATTCTCAAAAAATGAGAGCTATGAAGGTAGTCAGAAGTCAACAGACTTCTCCTCAAGTGGAGCTGAGGAGGATTTAACAAGCTAGGCGTCAAGCGGCTCTTAGAGCTGCCGAAACGTCAGAGCAGGTGGATCATCGACGCTAACAACACACTCATTATATGGTGTCCTAGCGAGCTGCTGATATGCTGAAACAATCACAGGCACGGCGTGAGAAACAAGTTCAGCAGCAGGACAGCTTGAGAGCTGCCGAAACGCCAGAGCAGGCAAACCATTGACAGCAGCAACTTGCTGAATATAGGCAAGTCATCGTTGCCAACAACATACAGATGAAGTCGTGGGCAAAAGCTAGTGTAGTGATAATTGTTTCAGCAGTCTGCATGGATACAGGAACCTGTAATCTGTAAAATATGATTCATTCAGGGGGGTTTATGAGGACTGTCATATTCAACACCAGACTTCATACTCCCAGCACGAGCAGAGGGTGTGCCTAATTTATGATGAGATGTCTGCTTCTTCATAACTCAAGTGCATCCTCCACCAGTCCATATGCTCCCATACGAAACCTATGCCAGGTTGCAGCTGGCGTAAATTTCAGGCACTATTTGTGTCGGCAGGGCAGTACGGTGGCTCAGTGGCTAGCTCTGCAAATCCTGCCACGGACAACATCTGCAAGGAGTTTGTATGTTCTTCTTGTGTTTGCGTGGGTTTCCTCCGGGTAGTACTGGAAATGAAAGATTGTGAGCCCTGTATGGGACGTCTATAAAGTGCTGTGGAATATGATGGTGCTATATAAATGAGCATAATAAATAAATAAATAAACTGGTATAAATGATAACTCTAGCCCAATGGCGCGCATACCTCAAAAAGTCATACATTTTACACTAAATTTGATTCACAGAAAAAAATTGCCGCTTTTTATCCCTTGTATGCCAGATTACTGGCATGCAAGGCATAATAGATCTGTCTTACTGACCTCTATATGAGAGTATTGTAGTGTGTGAGCTATGCAGAAGCCATTGTAGGGAGGGAGAGGAGGTGAGACGTGACCATCACCTCTTCTCAGTGATGGATTGTGTGTTATGTTCAGTGGCCAGTATGAAATCTACAATGCATTTGGGAGAAATAAAAACAACCCTCAATTGGATTTTTTTGTGATAGGGGGTTCCTTCTCCCATGATATTACACTATTAGGCCCTCGGCACTGTTCTTTTTCTGTTCAAAAATGGTGCATGTGAAGCATTGACAAAGTACATAAGGCAAACACTGATGGCCTTGAACTAAATCTGGCTGGTTCTGGCTGTTTGTAGGGGGCCATGGCAGCTGGACCCAAAGCAACTAGACCAGGGGTGGCCAATTAATTTTCCCATGGGGCCACATGAGAAATTGTAACGGTTCTAGAGGGCCATGCGTGTCGTGGCAACTTCAGCCCCACCCACTTCTCTGCTGACTCCACTTATTCTCAATCATTTTTCCATGTGCCCCACAAAGTAAAATCCTCCTACAGTCACCCTAACATTATAAACCCCCCACATTATAACATTTCCCTCCAAATGTCCCACAGTATTAAGTCCCTCTCCTAGTGCCCCAGTATAAAATAGCAGAAACTAGAGGGGACATTAAACTGGGGCAGCTGGAGGGGGAGATTAAACTGGGGCAGCTGGAGGCAGACATGTCCCCCTCCAGCTACCCCCCATGGTTTAATATCCTCCTCCAGCTGCCCCAGTTTAATGTCACCCTCCATCTGCCCCCTAGTTTAATGTCCCCCCCTACATGTGCATTCAGTTTAACTACCCCCCCCCCTACATCTGCCCTAGTCCTCCCTATTGCTCACACATGCTGTCTCTTCTCTCTTTATCATCCAGCAGCCCCCATAGCTGGCAGCTTGCAGGAAGCACACAGTCCCGTGTGGCTCCGCCCACTAACGAGTCATAGCTTTTTTTGTTGCAGATTTTGCTGGGTTTTTTTGAGCCAAAGCCAGCAGTGGATTGAGCTTAAGTTCCAAGCATCAGACCTTCCTAGATATTTCCCATTCCTTTTGTAGCCATTATTGGCTTTGGCTCAAAAAGACAACAAATTCTGCAACCGAAAAAGCTGCGTTTCCACAACGTGGGGCCTTAGCCTAAAGAAAACTTCTCAAGAAATTTCTGCTGCCCTATCTTAAGGCTAAGGCCCCACGTTGCGGAAATGCAAATTTTTTTTGTTGCAGAATTTGCTGCGGTTTTTTGAGCCAAAGGCAAGAATGACTACAAAAGGAATGAAATATAAAAAAAAAAAAAAAAAACTTTGCAAGTCTTCAGTAGGTGATACCTTTTTTAATGGCTAACTCATAATGATGACAGAATATGACGTTTCGAAGCTTCCTCTGAGCTCCTTCTTCATACATATCTAAAAACACCTTCTAGAGGCTGCATATTTATAACTGGACACAGGGGTAGGATTACAGGAGGGAGGGGGGGGGAAGAGGCTTATTACTATATACTTATAAAAACAATCAATTGCCAGATCCCAGGTTATCATCTTAATGGCTGTCTTAATGATTTGTATAAAAAGACGCACGTGAAACATTCATTCCCTCCTGTAATCCTACCCCTGTGTCCAGTTATAAATATGCAGCCTCTAGAAGGTGTTTTTAGTTATATCTGAAGAAGGAGCTCAGAGGAAGCTTCGAAACGTCATATTCTGTCATCATTATGAGTTAGCCATTAAAAAAAGGTATCACCTACTGAAGACTTGCAAAGTTTTTTTTTTTTCTTATATTTCATAACCACTGGCTAACACGGTACCAAAACAAACATTTTCCTTTTACAAAAGGAATGGGAAGTATATAGGGAGCTCTTATACTTCTACCTTCTGGTCAATTCACTCCTGGTTTTGGCTGAAAAAAAAAAAATGCAACAAAATCTGCAACAAAAAAAGTTGCATTTCCACAATGTGGGGCTTTAGCCTTAGCCTGAGGCTGAGGCCCCATGTTGCGGAAACACAGCTTTTTTTGTTGCAGATTTTGATGAGAGTCCTGATTACCCCAGTCACTCCTATTGGTTGACATCCTTCTGTGTAGACACTGATACAGGGAGATCTCTCAATTATTGTGCGTTGGTGCAGGACTCTCACGGTCTCTTCTAGGAGTCCTGTGAGGATCTTACTTTAACTCTACTTAGAAATCCTTGTGGGCGCTCACACTACCGTTGGTGTCCGCTCTGCAGTGTCCATGGCTATTGTTCATACAAGTTTTTAGTAACGAACACTAGCTGGTCCATTTGCAATTTCCATTTTTTTCAATGGGATATTATATTGTGTCCTTTAGTATCCGTTTGTGTCCATTTACAACCATGTCCGTTTTTTTCAAGTGGACAAAAAAATCCTACATTCAGGACTTTCTGTCCGTTTGAAAAAAAATGGACAGTAAGTTCCCCTTTTTTTTTTTTTTTTTTTTTTTTTTTAACATTGAGGCCTATGGGCAACGGACATATATAACAAACATTAACTGATAGCTTTCAGTTACTGTCCGTTTGTGTCCGCTATGATAGGTGTCTGGGTTTTTTTTTTTTTTTTTAAATGGACACCTTCTGAGCGGACACCAACAGTAGTGTGAATACTACCTTACTGCAAATCATATAAACCTATATACCACAGAGTTTAGTTTCTCTCCCTCTATTATAGGTGTTTACAGATAGGGCAGCAAGTATCACCTAACAGGTTCACTTTAAATATCCTGGGTGGTAACTTCCAAAATGTAAAATCATCTTTAGAGAATGGAAAAAATACACCCATAGCTTCAATAAAATGAGCAACAAAAATAATTCAGCTGGTGTGTGCACAATAGAAGAAGAACTTGTGGACACAAAGAATAAATAAAAGGAAAACAGGGTCAGAGATATGTCACTAAAATATGAATATGCATAAAGTTACAAATCTGATTAATAGCAAATACACAAAGGTGAACAGTATAAACCGCATAATAAATACAATGTTTACAGAGCAGCCTTCCTGCATAATGCATTCAGCAAAATAGGAAGGTATACAAGAACCAAATTTATTAATATATATATATATATGTATATATATATATATATATATATACACACACACACACATATACATACACACCCAACCTGTTCAAAATGGATCTAAAACTACAGGTTCTAAGTATAGTAGCACCAACATTTTACCTACTGTCCATGTAACATGCAGTACCATGGAAATGGTAAGGTTGGCTGATTTTCTTGTCACGGGGCATTGGAGGAGGGTTTTTGTGAAAACATTGCAAGTCATTTTATCATAAATCTATAGCCTTACTCTAAGTTCCAGAATAGACTTAAAGAGGACTTGTCACCAGGTCTTAAAAGCCCAATGACATGCACGATCTGATATAAGCTGACACCCTGGAGCTATAGGTACTTTTTTTTTTTTTATCCAAATCCGTTCAGCCATTCCAAAGGTATAAGCTCTTTTGGTGTTAATAGACTAGGGCACAGTCCGTAAAAACAGTCATGATGACACAAACTGGTGCAGTAACTGGGAATCAGGGAATTCACAGTGATCGCAATAAAATACATCTTTGGCCCGGTTCACATTTGGGTTCGGTATACCATTTAGGGAGTCCCTAAGCAGACTCCCCAAACGGAAATCTATACGCGTTAAAAAGCGGTTAGCTAAGAAACCACATGAACCCCAGAGGCTATAATGGGGTCCGTGTGGTTTCCGCACGAAACATGCAGAGAGAAAAGTGCTGTGGACTCCCCAAACGGAATACCGAATGCAGATGTGAACCAGGCCTAAGTCTCAAGTCTGTCTCTAAGGGTACATTCACATGCGGCATATACAATGTGGATTATCTACAGCATACACTACTGTGGTACAGACTTTGAGCCACAACGTTCATTGTACGTTGCAGGTTTACACCACAGATTTAACTCTTTGCAATACTTTGGGTTAAATCAGAGGAAAACCTGCGGCAATTACAGTATACTGTAAATTTTGTCTCAATAACTTCACCATTTCAGGCATTTTTTCTTACTCTTTCTTACTTGTATCAGGTTATTGAGTTTACTGTACTTGTTGTTGTTGTACTTGTACTATGTATGTAAACCCGCTCATAAATGTACCGCACCATGGGATTTATGGCTCTATGTAAATAAATAAGAAGAACAATGGCATAACTAAAGTCTTCTGGGCCCCGATGCAATCTTATGTCTGGGGCCCCCTACCTCATCCCTACAGCGAATTCTCGATGGTGATGGTTACAGGTGCTAAGGAGTTTAATCACCCTTAGTGTGGTTAGGGTAATCTGTGGGTCTCCTTGGTTTATGGGCCAGATGGAAGCTGCAATCTCAATACTGATGGCACTGCTTATGGCCCCCCTAAGGCTCCTGGACCCTGGTGCAACTGCAGCCTCAGCACACCCTCAAGTTACGCCCCTAAATAACAAAAAGTTTTTGGAATAGAATTTATAAAACTCCAAATGGAATCAAATAATGCAAATCACACTTTTGTCGACGGTAATGAATGTAACTTCGCCACGCCTGAAGACATCACATGTTATTTTCACCATTTGGCTCCTTGCAATTATATAAACAGAATGCGAGATTATAATATTACCACTTGGCATAGAAAAGAATGTAAAGGGTCTGCATGATGTGGAGCATTTCAGTAAATCTTCATTCTTCAAGATTATGTTTTCTGCTATGACTCACATTTCGTTCTTCTATAAGAAAATTATTGGTTGGAGTTTCTTCGGCGTCATTACCAGTTGAAACAAAGGCTGGAATCACCAGATAGCTATGGTGGATTTTTTGGCTGTGCAGACCAGACGGTTCTTTTTAGCCAAAGTAAAACAATATATAAAGGGCAGACAATGTAGCGGAGATATTGTATGGTGTGGTTCAGTTACGACTGCACCAATTGTAATTGGGTAATTGTATACTTGACAATCAAGTTGCACATGATTGCTAAGTGCCATTATGAGCCGGAATAATAACCATCATGTAATTCTGATCAGTTTCTGTCATGTGCTGCTCCTGCTTGCAGGGCCTGTAATGGGCAGAAAATCTAACAGGATGCCTTAAAGAAATTGGAAAGCGGGAACAGAGATTAAGCTTTGCATTCTTATCTGATGAAGACAATTAATGTCTCTAAATTTGAGAAGTGCTGATTTTAAGGTTCAGAAAAAAGGCACTTACAAGAAATACAGGTCTGATATTGAAAGGAGGCAAGCATGGAGTATGGGTACTTCAAGAAGATGGACTAGCAAATCAGCTTGGATTAACTCCTCCATATAGTGTAGGACTTGATTTCGATGCTTGCACATTGCCGAGAAGACTGTAATTGGAAGCCAGACTAAAGCCGTTGTACGCAATAACCTGCGATTTTGTACCTGAAAGGCGCAAAATCTTTATTCGGAAACTGCTGTGTGGATCACAGTATGTTATAAATTGTAGTGCTTGACATATGCTAGAAAAGAGCATTAGGCCTACACTTTATGATTCCTTAAATAAAATAAGGAATATTGTGCAGCTCTACTTCCCCACACCAAAAAAAGTTTGCTTTTAAACTTTATTAATGCTTTTTCCCTGTACCTCTTGCAGAGCTACAGTTATATTACTATGGTTTTCAGCTGAAATATAACCTTCGTAGTATGAAAACGTTTTTAGTAATTATATACTTATTTTAAGCTGGGGCTTCTGACTGTGATGTCAATATGTACAAACAACAAAAAGTGACCATAGTGGCTGCTGACAATTACACAGACTTAAAGCAAACCTGAACTTCCCAACAACTTTTCAGTTTCTGCTAACATTTGTGTTATTCATAGTTGTTTTTTTTATCCACTTTATTAATGGATTGTGGCTCCTTTCTGTGAAACCCTGCACTACGAAAATTCACTTTGTTTTGTTAAATTTATGACTTTTTTTCCTTGGGTTGCGCAGGTCACTTTTCTTAAAAGTAGGCAGGCATGGCAAGAAAAGGGCAGAGCTTTCCAGCCAATATAATGAGACCTTATTTGCACAAGAAAACTGGCACAAATAACGGCTGGAATCTACACTGGCCTTAAAGGGGTTGGTAACCTTCAGACCAATATTGACAAACAAATGTACAATAAAAAGATATACAATTTTCCAATATACTTTCTGTATCAATTCCTCACAGCTTTCTAGATCTCTGCTTGCTGTCATTCATTCTGTTACTTCTAGTGGATAAAACTCTGACCATGGTCATGTGATTTACGGTCCATGGTCATGTGATTTACGGTCCATGGTCATGTGATGAGTACACAGGTGCCGCTCGTTATAGTCACAGCACAGTAATCAGATATCTGCCTGGTAATCAGCTGTGCACCTGTGTACTCATCACATGACCATGGACCGTAAATCACATGACCATGGACCGTAAATCACATGACCATGGTCAGAGTTTTATCCACTAGAAGTAACAGAATGAATGACAGCAAGCAGAGATCTAGAAAACCGTGAGGAATTGATACAGGAAGTATATTGGAAAATTGTTATCTTTTTATTGTACATTTGTTTGTCATGAGCACAGCAGAGCACAACTACAGGTCAGCACTATTCTTTTTTTTTTTTAGCCTATATTAACCAAATCTAATAGCAATTTTTCAGGTAATGAACAAAGAATATTCAGGTGACCAATCTGCTTAAATGGGTTTTCCAGGTTGAAAGATAAAGATGTCCTATCATTGCACAGAGTTTTTTGGACCGGATTTTGACGCAGAGGACGCCTCAAAATCTGGCTCCAAAAAACGCATCCCGCCTTCTGCTCCGGATTAGGCCCAAATGAATGGGCCCTAAGGGCTAGTTCACACGGAGTCAAATGGGCAGGATTTTGAATCTGCGTCAGAAACCGGCTCAAAAAACCACCTCCCATTGAAATCAATGGAAGCCGGTCATTTCCTTTTTCCGTGAGTAGTTTGTTCCCGCTTGCGGAAAACGGCTACATCTCTGGCATGCGCTGCATGCCAATTTCAGCATACCCTCTGCTTATGTGCTAACCTTTTATTGAAGATGAAATAAATAATTGACAATTTTAAATCGCTGAGGTGAGTGCCCTGTTACTTTTATCCTTTGTTTTTGCATAACTTAAGGTTCCATGCAATATATTGTGAAACAATAAAAAAAAAATATATATTTATGAGGTAAAATTGAAAAACATAATTTTGCCCTTGGTTTTTGTCTTTCGGTTTTACCCCCTTCACTGTAAGATAAATATTGGGGACCTAAGATACTGTGTCAACCATGTTGGATAAACTTTTTTAAATTTTATTCAAACATTTTCAAACCTGTTTTGTATTGTCAAGCTAATTTCAACATTTTTTTTATTTTTAATTTCAATATTTAATGTTTTTAGTCCCCCCCCCCATGAGGCGGGAATATGTATTTGTTTGATGACTTGTTTAATACACTGCAATACTTTTGTAATGCATTATATTGTGCAATCAATCATCACTCTATTACACCCTGTATAACTGCTGAGAGTCCACAGCACAATTGAATGTGGCATTTGCAGAGTTAAGCTACCTACATGCCTAGAATCTATTATACAAGGTGGGCCATTTATATGAATACACCTAAATAAAATGGGAATGGTTGGGGATATCAACTTCCTGTTTGTGGCACATTAGCATATGGGAGGGGGAAAACTTTTCAAGATGGGTGGTGACCATGACAGCCATTTTGAACTCGGCCATTTTGGATCCAACTTTAGTTTTTTCAATGGGAAGAGAGTCATATCACACATCAAACTCTTACAAACCCCAGCTGCTGCAGTATCTCAACAAGGATGACCCAGATCAGTGCTCTGAATTTGCAGAATGGGCAAAACAAAAAATTGGAACAGGACCCTAGGTTTACACAGAACGTTATGTTCTGTGATGAGGCAAACTTTTTTGTGAATGGCAAAGTTAACAAACAAAACCACTGCTATTGGTGTGACACTAACCCACACTGGATAGATCCCTCCAAGAATGCTGGAACACAAAAATTGATGGCATGGTGTGGTATATCGGGTGCAAAGATAATGGGGCCATTCTTCATCAATGGAAACCTCAATGCCACTAGATATCTGAAATTGCTACATGATGTATTCCCCTCTTTATGCACTGAAGCTGGAACGTTCCCTGAGATTTTTCCAGCAAGATGGTGCACCACCACATTATGGGTGTCAGGTCCGAGCATTCCTAGATGAACAGTTTCCTGGAAAGTGGATTGGTCGTTGTGGGCCAGTTCAATGGCCACCAAGGTTTTCTGATCTGACCCCCTTATACTTTTATCTTTGGGGTCATTTAAAGGCAATTGTCTATGCCATGAAGATACAAGATGTGTAGCATCTGAAACAACGGATACTGGAAGCCTGTGCTAGCATTTCTTCTGTGGTGTTGCTATCAGTGTGTCAAGAGTGGGAGAAGAAGGTTGCATTGACAATCCAACACAATGGGCAGCACTTTGAACATTTTATAAGTGGTCAGAAATCTGTAAATAATTCATGAAAGAATAAAGTTACATTAAAACCAAGCACACCATTGTTTTTCCTGTGAAATTCTCAACAAGTTTAATGTGTCACTCTTCCCATTGAAAATAAAACTAAAGTTGGATGCAAAATGGCCAACTTCAAAATGGTCAACTTCAAAATGGCCTCCATGGTGACCACCTATCTTGAAAAATTTCGCCTTAAATCTGAAAATGTGACACAGACAGGAAGTTGATATCACCAACCATTCCCTTTTTATTTAGGTGTGTGCATATAAATGGCTCACCCTGTATTATAGCTGTCACACGGTGGCTCCTGAGCCTCTTCTTTATCCCAAGCCAGGGGTGAACCTCTCTGTTGCCTGAGGCCAACTAGAGAAAGACACCCCCCTCCCACACCACCAAAATAAATAATCTCCACACACACTTGGCCTGGCTATCTTTGGTAATATGTTGGGCCCCCCTAATTAGGACACTCTCCCCATTGGAAGATCAAAAAATCCCCTTATTTGGCCCCACACATAGTATAACACCCCCTTTTCATTGGCCACCACACGATATACAATCCCCTTTTTTGGGAGGGCCACCACACTATACATGAAACCCTTTTTTGGCCCTGCACACAGTATATAACCCACTCTTTCTAGTACCCCACATGGTATATAGCCACCTTTTTTGGGGACAACACACAGTATATGACCCCCTTATTTTTTTAGCCCACTGAATCGTATATGGCTTTTTTTTTTACACCCCCCCCCCCAAGTTATATGGACTCAACAGGAGAGACCGACACAGGCGGAACTAGTAGTCAAACTGGAGATCACATGATCCAGCTGTTCATAAAGAAAGCCCCAGTCTGACTATCCCAATTTACATATTCACATTATATATTACGGAAAACCTGAGACACTGGTAATGTAGTTTAGGAGCATCTCATGTGATAGTAACATATAGGCACAAAGACAATGTGTACTTATTATTTAATACAACCTACAGAAAGAAACCAGAATGACTGGCACGGCTTACAAAAAGTGTACGTCAATTTCCATAAACTGTGCCTGGTCATTTGGGGGTTAAATAGTTTCCAGCATTACGTCAGTATTTGAATCTATGTAAGTGGTGTTTTTATGCCATTCAAGATCCTTTTTACGCATTTTGTGAAATTAGCAGAACAACTCTTGTGGCCATACTTGGTAACTTTCCAAAACACGGATCTGCTAGTGTGTCTCTGTCTCATTTTAAGTTAACAGCATCAAAGCAAAGCATTCAGTGCCCTATTTCATGACCGGCAAAAGGAGCATTCAGTGCAATTTAGGCCAATCTCACCTTCCCTGTAATCAGTGCTGAAGGTGCTATTAAGAGCTTAACTGGGTCACCACTGACAAATCAATCCATTAATTTCAAAGAACCAAGCAACTGGTTTCCAAAAGGCCGTCTCCAGTATACGTGTGCCTCTCTTCTCACCTCCTGATTTACTCTAACTAGGAGAGAGGACAAGTTAGTGGCGCAGGAAAGACAAAACGATTGTACGGTGTATTAAAAGTAAGTGACCTGAATTGAAATCAGACAGAGCTACTTGCTTTACCAGGTAGCTGGCGGTTTTTATTTTAGTTTTTTTCTTTCTTTTTGGGCACTTTTAATACAGATGACTGGTTTTGTTACAGATTGCTTCCTAACACAATATTCTATATTCTATAACAGGAAGGGGATAGGAGGCTTTAAGGAAGTAAAACGATAAATATTCTCTAGATACTTTATATAGTAGTTCTTAAAATTTCTGTATGGATACTGTTAAGACCTCAAGTGAAAATAAAATGAGATGTCAATCTCAAATTTGTTCTGGACAATTAGGTGATCCTTCACTTTCCTAGCATAAAATTGGCGCAGCCGCACATATAACAACCAAAACTATAAAAACGACTGCATCAGTTAACCCTCACTGAGCATTCTAAAGTTTACAAAAATTTCCAGACTTGCTATTTTTATTGATCCTGTCCCCAAAATAAATTAAGATAAAAGCAATAAAATAATTGTATACCTAAAATTATTACCAGAAAATATCAACGCATCCTGCAAAAAAGAAACTCTCTCAGGGGCAACATGGTGGCTCAATGGTTAGCACTATAGCCTTGCAGGGCTGGAGTCCTGGGTTCGAATCCCACCAGGAACAACATCTGCAAGGAGTTTGTATGTTCTCCCCGAGTTTGTGTGGATTTCCTTCCATTCTACAAAGACATACTGATAGGAGAAAAAACTGTACATTGCGATCCCTATATGGGGCTCACAATCTACCGTACATTTAAAAAAATAAATAAGTGAAAAAAGAAAAGAAGTCATATAATGAGCTGCAGGTAGAGCATGCACCCTATGGTCTATGAGAGTAAAAGAGATAGACAAGTACATAGTTTATCCTATCTTAAGGGGATAACTGTAAAACTGGGTGAAACCCCTTTCAGAAAAATATTTTTGCACAAATGAAAATCACTTTTTAGTCTATTGGTGTCCATGAAGCTGTGCACATCTAACAGCTGCAGCAGCCGACCCCCATCAATCTAATATTAAGTAGGACTGGGATACAACTGGTTCTCTGTCAGCAGAAAGAACAGGACTTCACCAAATAACCCATTGTTTCCTTCTGCTGACTGGTGGGAAAACTGGGGGTTGCACAAAATGGACCATCACAGAATCCTGGACCCAAGCTCTAAATGAAGTTTGCATATGTTTATTGACTTTTCACTTTCTTTATAAAATATCATACAAAGTAAACTTTGCTAATACATTATAAACTTTCTACTTTACTTTGTATATCGAAGTCCCAATAAACATGAATTTATTTTTTTTTATTACGATCTTTGACAATATTTTTTCCTGTTGTTTGTACAAAATATTTTTGTCTGCAAATCCATCCCCTAGTGAAGGACAGACCAAACTAATTTATTTCCTTATTAATAGCTATTCTTAGTGTTGCAGCCAATCTGGTCGTCATAGTTACAGTGATTAGCAAAGGCTAAAATATCAAGTCAGTCTAGAGGGAGGAGAGACATTCTGTACCTCAACATACAGTAACCAAGGTCAGCAGGTACATATAATCCTCCCAACCCTGTCCTGGATTATTGCAAGCTACAAGGAAGCAGAGAATCTGGCAGCTGGCTGCCAAATAAACTGTGCGCCAACCTCAAGATGCTTTCCCTTAGGCTTACAGTGATAAACAACTATACTTTATACCCATTCTAAAATAAAAGAACCATCTGCTTTCCAAATGCACAAAAATCATCATCTGGCTTGCATATATATTTATTGTCCTATTGAAACCTTTGATTTTGCCTTTATTTGCCACTAGTCCTGGACCAACTTGCACATATACTAGCAAAATCTCCTGACTCGTGTGCAAAAGTAAAGCTCCAATAGCTGCAACTTTATATCATGTAGTTGATTATGCTAAATATTTATGTCTAAGCATATACATATTATATATTCACTTAGAATCAGTACTTAAATTGGGAAAAAAACTTTTTTTTTTTTTTTTTAGGGGGAACTCTGGAATAATTAACCCCTCCCACACGCGCACACTATTATGCCCCTTAGTGGCCCCTGCACACAGTATTATGCCCCATAGTGGCCCCTGCACAGTTTTATGCCCCATAGTGGCCCCTGCACACAGTATTATGCCCCGTAGTGGCCCCTGCACACAGTATTATGCCCCGTAGTGGCCCCTGCACACAGTATTATGCCCCGTAGTGGCCCCTGCACACAGTATTATGCCCCGTAGTGGCCCCTGCACACAGTATTATGCCCCGTAGTGGCCCCTGCACACAGTATTATGCCCTGTAGTGGCCCCTGCAGACAGTATGATGTCCCATAGTGGTCCCTGCACACAGTATTATGCCCCATAGTGGCCCCTGCACACAGTATTATGCCCCATAGTGGCCCCTGCACACAGTATTATGCCCCATAGTGGCCCCTGCACACAGTATTATGCCCCATAGTGACCCCTGCACACAGTATTATGCCCCATAGTGGCCCCTGCATACAGTATTATGTCCCTTACTGGCCCCTGCACACAGTATTATGCCCCATTGTAGATCACCCATATACAATTATTATACTCTGGGGTCTTTTCAGACCCCAAAGTATAATAATCAGAGACCCACGGGAGGATACATAAGGGCACAAGCCCGCCCCACGTAAGTAACATTTTTTTTTTTTAATGTTCCCTCACCTCTCCTAACCCTCCGATCATTTTACTCGGGGGTCTTAAAACACCCCCGGGTATAATGATAGCAGTGTTTGAGGGGTTCTTTATACCAGGACACTGAAAGACAGTGAGTCTTTATGCTGGAACTGAGTTATGGCCCAATTTAAGAACTGCATAGTATACATTTTGTTGTAGCCAACTGTAAAAGAAAAAGAAGGAGGACTACCTAGAAAATGTACAAACACATCTTACAGATGCAAGGAACAGTCTCTCAACCAGTTTGGCATCTGTGCCCAAGGTATTTCCCAGGGCATATGGATAACATTAGCACAGAACGCAGTGCAACATGACCCATCAAACCCATATACAATAATTAGCCAAATCTATACCCAAATTACATTGGAATATCTTACATTGGAAAATCTTTGCCTAAACTGTGTTGCAGAATGTAGTATGCCATACTTTTCAATACAACTGTCTAAAAAAAAACGCCAATGCAACTGTAGGCATATAATTTTATAAGTCATGTCAGAAAGCAACACCCTAATTTGGTAAGAGCTCATAACAGCACCCCTACCAATTACAAGACTTGGCCATCTCGGTCAGTGAAACAGGCATTAAAAATAATGGAAGTGCTGAACCCTCAGTTGGACTCCCCATTGATGATAAACTTATTACATCCAGTTGAAAAGCATTACGTTTCTGTGGGTCAACCTCTTTAACACTGTGAGAATAATGTTATTTGATTTCTCCAGTGCGTTCAACACCATTCAGCCAGGGCTACTGAGGGAGAAGCTGAACCTTGGTGGTGTGGACCATCACCTGTCCAACTGGATCCTAGACTACCTGACAAACCGCCCTCAGTATGTGAGATCCCAGGACTGTATGTCTGACACTGTGATTTATAGAATAGGGGCACCACAAGGTACAGTTCTTGCCCCATTTCCAAACCCTATAACTTTATTTTCTACTCACTTCTTGGGGAAGTTCTCTTCTAATACGAAGCACTGCTCCATCACCACCAAAAACGCCAATCCTGCATTCATCTCATCCTCCTCGGCAGTGCGAGATCAACTGACACTGGCACAGATTATAGAAACAATGGAGCCTCTGTACAAGATGGACACATAAAGGGTTGTCCAGGATAACTTGTTTTTTTAGCAAGGTCGGGGGAAAGTGAAAACGAAACATACAAAAAACCCATACTTACCTGTCCCCAGTGCTTTAGTGTCACCCACTGTGGTCTGGTCCACCTGCTCCAAGATTTTGCTTTGGCGGAAGTCCCTGCCGCATTTGAACGTTAATGCCAATCAGCAGCCTATGTATAGGAACCTGTATAGGTATCCTGTATCCTTTCCTTTGACCGCTTAAACTCCAGAGCAGCAGGACTATATTGTAGTAGGAGTCTCCGGGGCATCGGGGACAGTGGAGTATGTTTTTTTTTTTTTTTACCTTCTCCAGCTTCCTTGCGAAAAAAGGGTCATCCTGAACAGCCCCCTTACTATGGTGTTGATAAGTGACATGTAAAATTCTGCAAAATATATAAGGAAAAAAGGTGGGTGTTTGAATTCCAACACAATAGTCCACATTACCAATTGAATATTTTATGAAGGGCCCCTTTAAAGGTTGGGACCCCACAGGTTAGAAACGCCACAGGAAAAATCATGGTGTTTTACAGTAATTGCAAAGTTGATGGGATTCATACGAATCCTATGCCCACTTTGCGGTAAAAACCACAGCGTGGACATGCTACGATTTCAAAAACTAGCAGCCAGGTTTTGGAAATCTAAGCATGTCAATTATATCTATGAAAATACCGGCGGCTTCCCAGTTTATATAATGGTAGCATAAAGTATGTGGAGGAAAATTCTGTCAACTTTCTGTTCAAAGCGTTGCGGGAAGAACCACAACGCATTCCCGCCACGGTTTTTCCCACATCGCTTTAGCACTGTGTGTCGTCCTGTGGGGCCTTAGCCACAAACTGTATATTCTGTTTTCCGGTTTGGAAACTACATTAAGCTGAGGCCACATGCTGCCGAAAAAACGAGTTTTTTTTATTTTTTTTTACAGATTTTCTGGCATTTGAGCCAAGAGTGGCTTAAAAAGGAATGGGAACTATAAAAGGAAGCTCTTCTACTTCTCCCTTTTGCTAAATCCAATCCTAGCTTTAACTGAAAAAAAACAAACTAAAAACCAAAAAACACAACGCAGTCTGCAACAAAAAGCCTCAGCTTTTCCACAGCATGTGTTTGTCATAGAGGTTCATTCTACTTAGACATATGACATAGCAGCCGAACAGATGACTGCCATTAACACAAGTACATTACCAGCAGGACACTTGAGAGGCAGATTAGGATTTGGGAGGAGGGAGTTAAGGAAAATGGTATGAGGGAAACATGAAACAGTTGCTTATAACCAATGAGGATGCTACATTTATTTGTCTTCCATCAGATCAGGAATCAGAATAGTTTCACTTGTGTCTTGATAAATCTCCCCCAGCGGCTATAGGATCTTCAATGCTCTCCTAATAGCCTTGTAATGCTAGACATTCACATCTCTGATCAAAAACAGTAATGACCTTTAAAATGGCGACAAAAAGAACTTAAAAAAAAAAAAAAAGGGTACTTCTCTCATGACTGTAATACTACAAATATACCCATCCTTCTACAATCCACAGGACCTTACATGTAATGTTACTCTACCTTTAAAAGGATTGTTCAAGCAAAAACGGACAACCCATTGAACCAATCAGCGACCTCAGCGAAGGGCATGCTATGTCACTGACATCAAAGGTCTCTTTCTAAGCTCCACTGAACCATCAGCCTCAGGAAGAGACCCATGTGAAGCCACCGGGGCAGAAGGACCAGAACACATTGGGAGGACACTGGAAGACTGGGGACAGGAGAGTATGAATTTTTTATTTTATTTTTTTCACCTTCCCCTGTTGGAGAAAAATAAATAAATAAATATATATATATGAATAATAATAATAATTAAATAACACATACATATAGGTATATATTTATTAATAATACATGCCTGGACAATCTCTTGAATATGCACAATAGCTGAATGCAGTATCTATTTGCACATCCATGCAGTAGGTGCATTTTAGACATGTATAATAGGTTGGTCAGAGCAGGCTTATAACTAAACACTGAGTATAGGGTAAATGCACCAAAACTGGTGCAAAGAAATGTGGAGCAGTTTCCCATTGCAGCCAACCAGATCTGGTTTTACTCCCATGTCGAATAAATACACATTTCTAAATCATTCCTGTATCCAACTTTTCTTTTTCAATAGGTTTCCATTCAATACAGACACCGACTGAACAATTACCGCCACAAAGAAATAAGAATCACATAACCTACCTCAGATTTGTAATAAAAACCTTTTATTTAAATTAAAACATAAATATTTTGCCATCTATTCACATGTATACAAAAGGTACAATGCAGTATATGCAATAGACAAAAGGTGTTTATGGCTACAATTCATCAAAACCTTGTAAAATATGCTCAGAATACATTAAAAGTACCACCTTTGGCATCAGCAATTCTACAGTCCAAAACATTTTGCCTCCTCCCTAGCAAAGAATACAGTCTTAAAAAAATAAAAGCTTAAAATGCAGAAAGACAAAATGATCAAGCTAGAAAATATTATCTTTAAAGGCTTACATGAAAATGCCTTTTTAAATAAAATCTGTGTTTAGCTTTATCACACCCACACAGAGAGATTTCACCTTCACAAGACAAAGACTTGCTGAATAGAGACAGAGTTCCCGTTAAACCTGGAGGTTGAAAGGTTTGACATGAAGTGAGGATCTTTATAGGAGATGCTTTACAGAAAATGGATTTCTCCTTAGTACTAAATATATTTGTCATTTAAAGAGACTTTTGCATTTGGTTTTACAGCACTCTCAAACACAAAAGGTTACAAGGTTTTCCCACATTCTGCTTTACAGGTTTTATCTGTGTGAGTTTTACTTCATTTTAAGGCCTTCAATAGCACTGTAAGGGGAAGAACACAAAAGCACGCTAGAGGGATCATAATTGAATTACTATTGTGTTGTGCCATCTTTGGAAAGGTCCTTGGAATCGGCAAAGATTATAGACAGCCTACAACATTTAACATGTTGAGTTCCAAACGTAACATAAAACAGAGCGGCATGGTCACGGAAGAACAGGTAATTGTGCGGCCGGCTCGAGGTGTCACCGCAAATATTACTGTTGGCTGGGAAATCTATCAGACACATCTGTAGACCAATAACCATGGAGTTGTGACATATTGATTTTAGAATATTGTTTATATGGAGAATTGTTCCAACCCAAGCAAAATGGACAAATTGGCAACTAAACAGTTATCCAACACAATACAATTCAGGAGGCAAAAAAAAAAAAAAAAATACACTTAAAGGATAAGAACAGATGGATTTGTCAGAGCATTTTTTAAAGTGTTTCTGCAGTTATAAAACAGCTTTGGACAATGCAGGTGAAGATTAGAAATAAATAGGTTTAGTTCTCCATTTATCATGCTGAGTTACTGCTTACATAGAAGTCCATAGAAAGGGGAGGGGGAGGAGACCCTGCTGGAAGAAGACTTTCACTACAAGGAGTGCGAGCGTCCTTTTGCAATGCACCACTGAATAGAATTAGGTAATAAATCAATTCACAGCTTCCTCCTCCCCTTTTCCATAGACTTCTATGTGTGAGGCTGATGATGGATACACGAGATAACAGTCTGAATGGAAGGAAGAGGAAAGCAGCCTAATAAGTGGAGAAGGAAACATTTCTTTAACATCTTCTACAAAGTTTCTTAGAATGACAATTTTTATTCCTATGAAAAGTCACATTCCAATTACGAATTAAGTTTACAGTTTCTATTACTGGATAATTTACCCTGTCTGTAGTATTGATGGCCTTAGTATATAGTATAGCCGATACCCCCACAGATCAGCTATCCTGGGACAGTCTGGCTCCTGGTAATGTATACATCACTCAGTGTATGAAGTATAGCAATTTCTTTAGGTCTTGAGTAGAGATGAGCGAGTACTGTTCGGATCAGCCGATCCGAACAGCACGCTCCATAGAAATAAATGGATGCACCTGGTACTTCCGCTTTGACGTCGGCCGGCCGCTTAACCCCCCGCGTGTCGGCTACGTCCATTCATTTCTATGCGAGCGTGCTGTTCGGATCGGCTGAACAGTACTCGCTCATCTCTAGTCTTGAGCGCTGTCACAGACTTCAATGGGGCACCACTGCAATACCTAAAGCTGCCACTAGTGTTTGTACAGCAGGTGAGAAGTGAGGCCCCCAGAATGTTCACCTTACTGGGAGCCCTGCTGTTCTGGAAAAATTAACCCTGCATATCTAATCCAAATACTATTACCAATATCGGAAAGTAGAGAACCCCCTTTAATCTGCAGCTGATATTTGTAGTCACAGCTAGCAATATTAAAATAATGTTTAGCTTCTGATGTGCCTGTTGGTCTCTATAGGAGATCCATCAGGTCTCGCTTATGACCACTTTTTATCAAAGAACATACAAATTCAGTGGAAAGTACAGAAAAGAAGGTTTTTCATCATCTTTGTAAATTTAAGCAATGACTCAACGCTAATATTTCAATACCAATGCTAAATCTCTCATATAAAAGGTCTGTCAAGCTCAAAGCCAAAATGGAGCTATCCAGAAGTCTGCAGGAAGATAATTCACATGTACTAAAAAGAAATGCAGGCTAACCATCGGCTTTCATGTATAGATTAAACAGATAATAGCAAAGATATTACAAGTGCCCTTATAAGTTACTTAACATCCCAATTACTATAATGCACAACATGAGCTCTCTACTAAATGCAAAATTTCCTTACACAAAATGAAATATTGAAATTTGAAGTAAATTTGTGGTTTTAAGATCCATGATCCTAAAAAGAAGAGACCCGAGACACTATTCCAAACACCAGGTTCACCAGATTTTAGTTTTAAGATGTTACAAGTGTCAGAGGCAGCTTAAAGGGAACCTGTCACAGAGTTCATGCTGCTCGAAACATGGACACGGTCCACCTGAAGTCAACAGGGTCCATTGTAAAAGAGCAGGGTGACAAACAAGACAATTTAAGGTTTCGCCAATAAATTGTCGATGTGGGTGTTAGTTGAGATAAAGCCTGGTGAAGAGGTGTGATTCATGACAAAACACATCGCTACCGTATAGGAGTAAATCTAGATGGAACTTTTAAGGATTCAGCATTGATTTTTTTTTTTGTCAGATGACTTACAAGAAGAGCCGAAATTTGGAGGAATTTTTTTTGTGTGTGGTACTAGTTGAAAGTATCTCCCTATAGAGTCTGACACTGTATAGTCAGTGCTTACAATATTATATATACTCTTGACAAGGAGAATTTTAATACACAGTTATCAATTTACTATATTCATAGTTTTTTTTTTTTATAGAAGGGCTCCAGCAAAAAATCTTTTTGCCCCCACCATTAGAAAAAAAGCCTGTGGATAGTATAAGGTCATGGAATAAGTTACTGACAACTTTATTGTGAGATTATGTGCTCCCCTCCAGAGCACTGGCCTCTTCTTTACTTCTCTGATACACATAACTGGGAAAGACCAGAGTTTCGAACATAGTTTTTGGTAATCCCTGCTCTGCAAACCCTCGCCATTCTGAAAAAGGGGTGTGGTGAGGGTGGTCTGTGGGCAAAACCACAGGCAACCATCAATACAGGCCTATGGGAGTCATACTATGGCTCTATTAGGCTTGTATTGTGAGGAGAGCACATAACTTCATAAAATTGCCAGTAAGTTACTGAATAACATTACACTGCAAACAGGCGCTTTCAATAATGGGGACAAAAATTTTACTGGATTGCTTCTGCAATAAATAACAGAGGAACCTGCAACAAAGATTCTTCCCATTTGTATTCTCCATAAAATAACAAATCTGAAGAGATGACAGATCCTCTTACAAATGAGCCAGGAAAGGGCTAGTCTCTAGAGACTTATTGAAAAAGACCATAGGTGTCCATGATCTATGCCCATGATGTATTTTTTCATGGATTGAACTCTAGCATTTGTTTCCCTGTAGGAGATTGCAACAAAATAAAACAGATCTCTGATATAAATCGGCTTGGTCATGTGAAGAAGCTGTAAATCAGGAGAGATTTGTCGATCACGCCATGCAGGATGTGGAAAGACTGCTAGATTGCTTCAGCGTAAAGCCCAGCTTTCTGTCATGAGGGACAAGTGGTTGGCGCATTAACTGGCTGACAGGTTCCCTTAAAGTGCCCTGAAACCACCAGTACAAATTTCTACTTGTCAAAAGACTTAAAATCAAAGGATCGCTTTATTCATTCTCCATTACCGTTGGCAGCATCACAGTGCTCTTACCAGAGTAGAATTAACATAAATTCTGTAAATCTCTCTTATTCCACAGAAAATAGTCATACACCCCCTAAAAAGATACATTCTGGGGTAAGAGAGGGCAGAGATGCAAAGATCAAACACAATGGACAATGCATATTGTGCTGCTATACAGCTCTGTTCACATGAGCATCATGGCTTTCATTTGTAAGAGCTATGCTAACTAAGTTTTCAAGTAGACACAGACAAACCCCATTAACCTTTGGGATTTAGTCAAAGGTGCAGTCATTTCATTTTTTTTTCTGGAAGAGTAGCAGGCTACACAATTCTTATAATAAAATTCTGGAAAGGTCAATGAAAACCCCATGGAAATTGCTAGATGCAGATGTTAGCAATCTTACTGAGAAGTTTCCACATATAAGGACAATTGTCTTTTAAGTGATTCCAAAATGCATTCTCATGCCATTTAGAGAGCGTTACACCTCTGCCCATTCTTTATAGCACTTTAGTATATAGCACAGATTCCTCAACACATCCTTATCTGTAGACAGCAAACAATGCAGACTCTGTAAGACCCAAGCAATACACATTTCCCCACATCTACACTTGTAATGGACAACATTTGCCTGAACATTACCGCATATGGATCGTAGAGAGAGTGCAGCGTCCCCATCTCCTGTCCATCCGTATAGTAATGTCATTTAATACTATACTAAAACACATAGTAGCACAAGCAACCCTTTAAAGGGAGTCTATCCTTAGAAAAAACACATTTTTAACTATTGGCACATTGGAATAGCCTTTAAAAAGGCCTACCTTCCATTATAAGCTTCTCCCACTGTTTCTGATAAAATCGGTTTCTTCTGTTATGCAAATTAAGATCACAGAGCACCAGGAGCGTTCCCGTGTGCTCCAAGCACCCCTGCGTCATAACTCTCCACCGCCCCTTAGCTGCTTATGTTCACTCCCCTCCTCCTCCCCTCTTTTGCAGGCATTGGACACAGCGCTGTACGCAATCGGCTCTGCCAATTCGGCCTCGGGCAGAGCCAATTGTCCATGTCTGGGCAGTAATTTTCCGGTGATCCACTATGCTCAGAGCACAGGGGGAAGTGATCATAATTTGCATAACAGAAGAAAACTATTTTTATCAGACGACGGAGGGAAACTTAGAATAGAAGGTGGGAGTAGAATAGCCTTTTTAAAGGCTATTCCAATGTGCCATTCGTTAAAAATGCGTTTTTTTTAAAGGATAGACTCTCTTTAAAAGGGTTATGCAGGAATAAAAAAAAACCATGGTTGCTTCCTTCTTCTTAGCAAGTGACATCATTTTAATGGGGCTGAGCTGCAGCCTACCCATGTGATCAATTGATGTGAGATCTATTCCTAAGAAGAAGTAAAGCAGCCATGCTTTCTAATCCTGCGAAACCCCTCTAAGATTCAGCAAAAAGCCAAGGCAGGGACCTTCCTTCACCCTGCAATACAGATAAAATGAAGAAACAATGGGTAGTCACTTGATCAGCAGTCTGGATAGCTACATTGCAGACACAGATTGAACACGTTACTTTAGTTTATTAAATTGGGAAACCCATTCATAACAATTGGTCATTGGATACTACTTAGATATATTTAAGTCTCTGATCAGAAAAGCACCGATTTCCAATTAAAAAGTAAACACCTTCAAAACTGCACATAGATTATTAAAAGGAAGTGTCACCAGAACCCAGAATATTAACCCAGATAGGTTATGGTCACCTGAATCAAACAGTGTTCTCACCTTGTGAATTGGTGCCAAGATATCGTCCAAAGAGTTAATAGGCCACAGCCTTGTTGCTCCATATGGCTCATATGCATACTGAAAAAAACGGTGATATTTAGGGAATGGCGGCACCGATTCCAAAGTGATTCAGGTGACCTAACCTCACTATCGACAGAGCTGGGCTGCTATACTGGATGTTCTCGTGACAGACTCCCTTTAATGCTTGCGTTATAAAATTTTCTTAAAACGCTAGTCAGACTTTGAGTAACAAATATTTGACTAGTGTTCTCTGTAGACCTTTGGTTCAGCAATGATAGTCCTAGTTTACAGACCTCACCAATATGGTTCTCATATTCATCATATTTGCCTTTCTGATGTCTATATTAGAGTCAGATGCAGTGTATGCGCAGCTTGTACTAGACTACAAGAATGAGCAGCTTACTTTCACGTATAAAACACATTTCAGATTAAAGGTTTTGGCCACTTTATGATTATTTTTACTAAAAGTGCTGAGAATAGCATTAAAATCACTTCCTAATATATTGCCATTAGTAGGTCAACAACTTTCTTGGGAATGCAAAACTGCGGCCACCCTTGTTAGCATAGTCTTCTCCATAGTGCTTCAGTCCTATACATGACTGCATGTCCAGGGTCATGTGACCTGACGCCTCCATTAATATCCTCTTTTGGAAACTGTCTGCAGTGTTTTTCCACAGATGCTGCTGATGAACGTGCTGGGTCACATATATGCACCTGTCATGCTCAGGACTGGAACACTATGGAGAAGACAGTATTGGCAAGGGGGCCAATATGCTGCCCTATAAGGAAGTCAGCACTGATCTACTAGTGACAATATACTATAGTATCTAGTGGCTTGTAACGCTATATAAAGTAAGATGACCAGTCCCTTTCAAGGGAGTCTACCACCTCCCTAAGCATATTCAGCTGCTGCCACTGCATTACAGAACACTTTACAGTGATAACCTACCTTTGTATGTTATTTAGCACTGTAATGTGCTCTGTAACACAGTGGTGACAGCTGAATATGCTTTGGGGAGGTGGTAGACTCCTGTCATCAAATAGTAACATGACAAAATGTTTTAACGCACAGATTACATTTTTACCCGATACCAGTTAATCATAATAATGATTTAGGCCAAGGCCAAACATATTGGGTCCGCAGTAAAAACCAGGTGGTCTTCACTGCAGATTTTAGCAAAGGTTGCAAGGGTTGAAAATCACAGGCGAACAAGCAGTAGTAAGTGACATCATGTGTGTTCAAAACCTAAAGCACAACACACTGAGCTGTGGATTTTTATTCTGCAATGTGTAGAAGGGATTTTTTTTTAAACCCCATTCACTACACAGCCATTGTACTGCACAGTAAGTTAGCTGCCAGTGATTTCATTGAGGCTAACCTGCTGCGAGTATACCAAGTGTATCCCTGATCTTAAGAGAACACATGGGAGTAGATTTGCGGTGTCCCAATGTCACATGTTGCAAACATCAGGTTTTTAAATGACACTTCCAACAAAAATGGTCACTAGTAATTTTACACTGACCTTGGCACAGGACACCACCTTACCAACAACAGGGCATGGTGAGGGTGTGCCGTGTGCAAGGCTATTGGTCATGCCATATTAACCATCACTTACACCAGTTTTCTGAAATTTATGCCAGCTGGATTTGGGATAGACACATAACCCTACGGAGGATGTGTTTGATTTATGATGAGGCCCGCACTTTGTCAATTGAGGACAGTCCTCCGAGGGCGCAGGGATGATCAGAACTGGTGTACAATATGCCAGTATTAATGAATTACCCCAGCAATTTCCAGTCCTTACCTCCTAGCAGAATGACATGCCCCAGGTTCCTAATAAAGTACTGCAGCTGTGCCCTGTTCACTTGAATACCAGGGCACATGGGCACAGTACTGTGCCTATATAAACAGTAAAAGGTAATCCTTTTATTCTGCCGACCAACCCCTGAAAATACGCACCGGTGACATAACTATGACCTATGCCAAGGACAGGCCATCGTGTAAGTTTTCCCAACAAACCCTATAAAAAAAAAAAAAAAAAAAAAAAGAAGAAAGAAATGGAAAAAACACAATGTAAAAGATTATTATTTCTAGTACCACACTAGACAGAAGGTGACTTCAGGTAGAGGTAGATATAATTGTGGTGGATTGCAATTCACAAAGTAAGAAGTTCAAAGCTTTGCACCATCAACAAGCATATTAGTGTGTATTTGACACCTCGGTATTTTATTCATAATTTGTACAGTTTCCGAGGTGAATATTCTGATTTGGTCTCTTCTTTAAAAAACAAAACAAAAGGGTGGGTTTAAGGCATCTGGTTACATCTCTGAATTCCTGTTACGTACAGATGTGTCTCATGTGAAAGTTTACCACATATTCCGCATTAGTCCGCTGCACAGAAATTGCAAATGGTTCAAATGGATGAAACGTGAAGGCCACAAGTCTACGCACGGTGTGGTTGACAGGTCGCCCAAGAAGACCCGCCTGGATTTTAAACTTTAGAAGTCCTGAATCTCTTGCATAGAACCTAAGAACAGAAACAACAGAGTTAAGGACAAAGTAAGGTTTCACAGAACACAATGTAACTAAACAAGAATTACCAACAATGGTGATGGAGGAAGATTTACTTATTTCCTTCTAAAGAAGTATCAATGAAGGAGAATCAGTGAAAGTGAACAGAAAACAAGCCATGTGTCTTTGTCACTGCAGTATGGTCAAACGTGGTGATCTTCAAGATGAAGGAAACCACTTACGGGTTATCAACGTAAATGACAACGGCAATAATGTCTGCCCAGGAAATATGGAACTTACAGATTCTTCCATCATTTTTCTTATTTCCTTCTAATATTGCGACCAAGATTGAGCCAGAAATCAGAAACATTGTGAAAAGTGTTACTTTATTGATCGATGGGCCAATTTCTGCAGTATTTTGTGGATTATCTTCTGGAGATGAAAACTTATCTAATATAATAAGTTCTCCAACTAGATAAATTGCCCCATGAGAACATCTTTAGACTCCACGCACACAACCTTATTTTTTTGTCAAGGTGCCATCCGTTGTTTTAAGGGATAGCACACAAACTCATACAGGTGACAGTATTCAGAAATCAGGACAGGTCCTAATCTCGTCCTTTTAACAGTCCAAGCTCTTTAACTAAAAGGTAACGATCCACGGAGAACAAGTAAGGCACAAGAATACCATTCATGTACTGTATGGTCTGCTTTTCACAGACCTGTATAGGGCACTCAGTCGTGTGCATGAAGATTTTAAGAGTATTCAAAATGGTTTTCTTTCTTCTGAAGGAAAGCAGTCTATAAAATGAGACTACTGTCAGGCATATCATCCTGCAGCCCGTTCTGTGGTAGCTAAGTCTGAAATTCCAAGCTCTAGGAGATGCTTTGGTACCCCTGAAAATCTTCTCAAAAGTTGGAAGCTGTCTTATACGCCGGGTATAAGGTAGTTAAATGTGGACTGTTTTAGTAGGGGAGGGGGGCGGAGGAGCGGGATCGTAACATCGCCATGCTCCTGCCGCCGCTGGCTTCCTGCAGCGGCAGGAGTGGAGCGATGCTGCAACCCCAGCGTTTGTTCGGGCAGCACTCTCTCTCCCCAGCATCCTCTGTGCTGCAACAGCAGTTGCCAGGTATGTAAAGATAATGCAGAGCAGTTGTCATAGCAATCGGGTCTCTGCTATAATATAGTGGAGATGCTGGAGCTAATGCCCTCGATCAGAGTCCACTCTGATTACAGGAATTATTACCTCCAAGTCTACTCCCCGCACCGTATGCATCCCTGTACAGCTGCATTTCTCCAGGTGAGAGGTTGCATACGGACACTGGCAGTTTGCCTTACAAACTCTTCATTTGAATGGGTTGTAAAGCAGACCGTCGGCAAGCCATCGCCTGTCCAGTTTCTCCGGGGTTTAGGATGGAAACCCCGGGGTGGACAGCGGCAGAAGTGTGAACCCTACTTTACAGAAAAGATGGTTCGGGACTGGAAAACAAATAAAAAAAAAAAAATGCATTACAGAGTATGCCAAGGGGTAAATGTGCATAAAGAAGAGGTACCCCCACAGAAGAGGGGTAGTCTTACAAAGCAGGTATATTCCTAACTCTATAGTTAAACTGGAAAAGTTGGAAGTCTTCTTATACGCTGGAAAATTTGGTAGTTGCCTAAACCAATGCCAGAACATAGAAAGATGGTTTCCATAAAGATGTCCATGCATAATCTATAAGTGATCGGCTATCAGCTATCCTAATCTTCCCATACACACGCACGCTTGTTTGACTTAGCATACATGTGTCTGAATTGGAAGAGGAGAGTAGGCTGCAGCAGGACTACTCTGGCAACAGCATAAGGACAAAGAAATATTAAATGGTTGGAAGTCCAACCAAAACCAACGGGTTTGGCCAACCATAGTCTAATGTCTATGCTAAGCTTCACAAGGAGAAGTAACTTATCCCTGACCTTTGAATGTTAGAGTAAGCTTTTATTATATATTCTGTGGATCTGGTGTAAATGCATAAAAGGGGTTTCCTGATGTTATGACAAACATACATAACCAAGACTCTAAAAAGTCCCTTCATTACCACACTGCATGCCCCATTACTTAGGCTTCCAATCCCTGTCAGGCTAGAAGTGACGTCATGCCCACCGCTTAGCCAATAACTGGACTCATTGCTTTTGTGTGCGTGAACAATGGACATGATGTCATCATCAAGTCAGAACAGGGACCAAACCTGTGGCAATGGAACAGAGGCATCATTAATAGGCGAACTAGGTATTCAGAAAAAAATCCTTATTTGGCCTTTTTTTTTTCCAAAGCATCAGAAAACCCCTTTAAGATGGAAATACTCCTTAAATGTTTTCCCCAAGCTGGAGGATTTTGATGTAAGAGATAAAAAGATGCATACTGTCACATAAATTAGCTCAGTGCTGTGATAAAATAGCGTTGTTAGAGATGAACAGCCAAATTACTATGTTGAGCAGAAAGGGACATTAAGAACAAAGAGTAGTGATTGCTCAGGACAACCGGGGAAATTCAAGACGACTAAAACGATGCAGCACCTTAAAATTATGGAAAAAGGCAACAATAAAAGTTTCCTGCTTGTCTATGTAGGTAACAAGAAAAGTAGGGGTGGTTAAATATCTCCATCCATAGGACTCAAACAGAGTCTGCTGCATTCTTCGCTTAGAAAAAATAAAAATCTGAAAATCCGGGATAATAGGTTTTCAAGTTAAATATATATTGGGCACTTTTAAGCAGAAAACCATCATAATCTATCGCTAGTAAAGGCAGATTTTTAAGAGCAATGGGCATTACTGTCACTGTACCTCAGAAATGTCATTTTGTGACCCGTCTGTCCATCACTACAAAATATTACTGAACTTAGTTCGTAATGGAAAAATAAAATCACAGGAACATACATAAATTTTTGCATTAGTTTTTAGATTACAGACACATTATGATAATCTAAAGGGTATCTGAAATTTTTTTCATGAAAAACTGAAATATGTGCAGGGTCTTGCTGGGCAGTCTGTTCTATGACCAGAAAAGCCTTTACACATGATGTCTTGTCAAGTTTTCGGCTGCTGATAATCACATTATGGCTGCAGGAAATTTAGCATTAGTCTCTAAGACTGTGGGTGTGTATAATAAGGAGCAGTCTTCCCCATCCCCTATCCATTACTAATACTACTGGTACTTCTTCCAGGAGTAACTGTACAATAGAAAAGCCCAAGGGACTATAATATAGATGATCCAGGAACACTGGACTGCAAATACACAGCAAATAAAGGCAGGCAAGCAAGCAAGCAGCTATAACACAGGGAACCCCCTTCCCCCCCCCAAAAAAAACCAAACACACACACCAACAACAACCATCTATGGGCACAGTCAGGAAAGCTGCTTGCTGTCTGTGAAGAATATCCCATTTGTAATCACACAAACAGCCAGAAGTAGATACAAGTGCATAGAAGACTTATACAAGGAAATTGTGTAATTTGCAGTATCTTCAGTCCTTTGCACAGAGAAGCAAGTTAAGGTGTGTGCGTGTATAGGCTGTAAAGAGAATCGCCCCTCCCCTCTTTAATCACTGTTTAAAGACAGAACAGAACTTGGACACCTATTGGCAGGAACTTTAAAGAGGATCTTCAGGCAGAAAGCATCCAAATTTTAGTTAAAGTGCATTACATTTTGGTCCAGAATCACATGCTCTATGAAATGATTCTAAATGGTCTATAAAGTTAGTGACCATTTAAAGGGGGACAACCCCCCACAAATTGGTTGCAAACCTATTTCTCCCCTACCTCTGCTATCCTGTCAAATCAAAATCACATTTCAATATGACCCATTGATTAAAAGGGGTTGTTTTCAGCAAATAAACATTATTGCCTGTGTAATAAATGCTTATACAATTTTCCAATATATTTTCTGTATCAATTCCTCAAACTTTTCTAGATCATTGCTTGCAATGATACATTGTTTACTTCCAATAGATAAAAATCGGACTATGGTCATGTGATGTACAGTCCATGGTCATGAGATGAACACACAGGTACACAGCTCATACAATAGATGTCCATTTCCTGTCCTGTGAGCAGTACACCTGTGTCCAGTCATATGACCATAGGTTTTTTGTTTGTTTTTTATCCACTGGAAATAAACAATGAATTATAGCAAGGGTAGATCTAAAAAAAAAAAAAAAAAAAAAAAAAAAAAAACAGGAGGTATTAATACAGAAAGTATATTGGGAAATTGTAGAACTCTTCAGTGTACAAAACAACAACATTGATTTGCTGAACTTGGACCACTCCTTTAACCACTTCAGTACCGGGTCAGTTTATGGTTCAGGACCAGACACATTTTCGGGTTTTTAGTATGTTCCGTTTTGAGGGCTATTACATTTGTATCATTTGGGTTATTCCACTAATTTGGGCATCTTTTTTCGGTTACACATAGGGCTTTATTATTATTATTATTAATAATAATAAGAGGGTTTCTAACCATCCCAAATGAAATATAGGTATTGAAAAAGGAATAGGATATATAATAAAAAAACTTATTGGTATTAAAAAAAAAAAAATACAAAAAACTACAAAAAGTAAAATATGGTCTTTTAGCGATTCTGCCATCATACATAGGAGGGAAATAAATGCAATCTTCTTCCTCTGCTACACTCATCTCAGGCTAAAAGACACTAGCTCTGGATTCAATAAGAATCGCCTGGTCCCACTAATCTCACTATTCTAAGTGGCCCAACTTCAGGATATACTGACAGGTATGTAACCCATCTGATCGATTTCCAAGGTGTATCCCGACGAACCCGTGATATCACCACAGCGGTTCCAGGATCCCCAACGGCAAGATGCTTGCTACCCACAGATGGATGGACCAGAGCCCTAAAGGTGCCACCTACAAGTGTATTGGATCCCAGCACCAGAAGTGTATCATCACCACCCAGACCCCAATAAAGATAAAAGGTGTGTGTCAGTATACAAGGATTATAGGGATATTCTCCCTGTCCCTATGATCACCCCATTATTAGTTAGGCTATTATTAGCACCGGGGCTCACCATCAGAGCTCCAGGAATTGAGCCTATGTTTTACAGTCTCAAGTCAGGAGGGTCCAGCGGTGGCAGACACCCCCTGACCAGTCCTTTGATGATCAGAACTTTTTACCTCATATATGAGATCACTGCACACTTCTCTCCTTCCCTGACCTAAACCAAAGCTGTGCATGTACTGCATTCATCTTTCAGCCATGGAATGGAGTGTGTGAGAAAGTGCATCTCTGACCATAGAAGTAAAAAAAAAAAAAAAAAAAAAAAAAAAAAAAAAAAGTCCTAGACCAGTGGTTCTTAACCTTTTTTTGACGTACCGAACCCACCAGTTTCATATGCCCATTCACCGAACCCTTCTTTAGTGATAAATCAAATGATTTTTTTTTTCCATATTAAAGACATAGGTATATGTTTTCTTACTGGTACACAAAATGAACAGTGCATAGGGCCTAGGGTTCGATCGAACCCTGGTTAAGAACCACTGTCCTAGACTGAAGGTCCTTTCATGACATTGTGGCGTGCGATAACTCACTGTGTACATGTGTATGGTGTATATGAGCACTGAAACCTTTATAGTTGAGGAGCTGCCCTCCTTTATGCAGAGGGGTGCACCTTGTTATATATGGGGAGCTCTTCTACCGATGCGGGTACATAAAGACTGGCATTGAATACGCTGACACTTGTTTTGACCAGAAATTTTAATTAGATTTAAATATTTTCCTTATTGTGTTCTGGAGTGTGTCATAGTCAAGCACACAAAAATATGGTCATGTGGCTGGATAACTTGAGTCTTCCAATTGTAAGAAAATATTGTAGTTATACAAGACAAAGAATAGAAATGAAATATGTCAAGTTTTGATCAGGAAATGATCTACGGTATAGTGGTTGACAAATATGAAAAGAATAAAAGCACCAACCAAAATATATATAACAAAAAAATATTAAAAAATAAAAAAATAAATAAAAATATATATTTCACAGAAAATGCAAAGACAATTATCGCAAGTCACATGACATGAACCCTGTGGTATTGTATTCATAGCTATATACGGTTTTTTTCAGTGATCATACTACAATACTGTAATCTGCATTTTATCTTTTTCCTATGTGCATTGCAGGATTTGAGCAGATGGGCAAGGCTTGGCGAGAAGTAGGTTTCTGTGTAGATGAGAGAGGCAGGCGTGAAGTGTAGCCTATTCACCATAAGTACCATAAAAGCAAAAGTTTCCATGGTAACTAGTGTTTCCTTGTATTCATGAGAAGACAATAGCGGGTGAAGGAGCCATAAAGGAGTGACAGGGGTGTTTTGGTGTATTGCTACAGCTGTAAAAATGGATTACATCCCTTTTTCATTTGTCATATAATGTCGCTTCTGTGCGATGGCTTAATAGAATATTCTGATAATTAGGAGCATGGACGCAGAGAGTGATGGCACAATAGCGAGGATGCCAAGGTCCGGTTAGTAAAATATCGAGGTTTCCTTTATAGTGAGCTAGCTCACACAGTAAGAGGATAGAAATCCCAGTTTTGGCACAGCAAAAAGGATTCTTGTTGTACAGATGCTACTCCTTTGAGGAATAGAACGTCTTCACTCAGGTTTTTTTTTTTTTTTTAGACTATACAAATATTAAGAAATTATCATCAACCATGGATCTAAAAGGTGATGACTAAAGATTTGCAGCTAATAATAAAAAAAAATTCATTCATGTCTAACATTATTTCAGTGGCACTTTCTGATAGCAATGAGGCCATTACATTTATATTGCATGCAGGGTTATTGTATGACAGAATCCAATGAAGTCCATCATAGGTCAATGGCATACATCAGCTGCAGGTGGCATACAACAAACTCGGCAATTCAGAATTTGGCACAAGGGTGAAAATAGAATAGCTTAGGTAATTTACGGCATGTCAATATAATTCTTAGTAAGTGTAGGTCCATGTTTATAAACTAAGACTGGCATCCTCTCCCCCCCCCCCCCCCCGAATAGTCAATAGAACCAGGGATCCCAATCCCATCTCCCATGCTGGTGCTTGCCAGGCCTGAAGCTGTATAACATTTGCGATCTTCAGCTTAGAACGGCCATTGGTCCAAGACTGTCAATTTTTGTGTCAGTCTATGTAAGAGATAGTTGGAGCTATTAATAATATAGTTGTTAAAAGACAAAAGACTCTTAAAGGGGTTCTACGGGAGATTTTGAAAAACCTACACTAATCTAAAACACCCTCCCCCCTCCAACTTTCTAAATAACGTTATTAATAAAGATGTATATTTAACCATATTCCTGGGGCAGTCATGTGACCGTCCAAAGGACATTTTCTGATAATCCAGTGATGATCAGTTTCTCCATTTCTGGAAACAGTCACTACTACTCCCCCCATGCACTTCACTCATACTTACCCCTCCACAGCTTCTAGCGGTGAGACGGATCCTCTTCCTGTACTAGCAGGGTGCGCACTCCTCTTCTCCAAGCAGTGTGCGCGCACTGCTGCCGGTAAATCACCTCTATTGCGCGTCCACGCATGCACAGTAGAAGTATCAGTGGAAAAGGTGCGCACACACAGTATAAGAGGAGAAGAGGCCATCTCAAAGGAAAAAACCATGGAGGGCAGGTATGTAATATGTGTTGGGGGTTGGGCTGAGTAGGTAGGGTAGAATATATAGGATAGGAAGGATAGCTAGACAGGGAGGGGGAGTGAGGAAGGAGGAGGGGGAGGGAAGACAGGCGAGAGGTGACTGCTTACACTTGGGGTGAAGCAGTCAGTCACTAATAGGCTGATCAGAAGGGCACTTGGTAGCATTGTCTAGTCTTTTTCTGTTTCTGGTTGATATACTACTCCCCCGGGAGGCAACACCGAAAATGATGGCTGAAGCAACCACAAATGCCCTAAGAAGTGCCCCCTGGACTCCAAAGGCCCTCAGCCTCCTGAGCAGGTAGAGCCTGCTGTGTCCACTTCTGTGCAGCACATCCAGGTGATCGGCCCAGTCCAGCTTATTATTGAGGAGCACATCCAGGTACTTATAGGATAGGAAGTTACATAGCAGGAAGCAGAAGAATAAACTATCTTAAGGATAGGTCATCAATTCCAGATTACTTTTAAATAAACAGGGACCACCCGCCAATTGAAATTATTAGCAACATACTCTATTTTTTGTGAATAAGGGGTTCTCCAACTCTTAAAAAAGATGCCCCTTTTCTTTAATGTGTGTGTAAGGGGGGGGGGGGGGGGTCATATTCTCTTGGTCCTCTGAGTCCAGTGGCAGCTGCTTTATCCTTTCAATTACCCATCCATCCAGATGTTAGCCCAAGATTATACGGATTGTGCCAGGAGAAAGCTGGAGGCAATCGCTGACCATAGAGGTTACCACCACAATATTAGTAAGGCCACTAATAGATGGGTGACAAAAAGGAACAAGCAGACATTTTTTTAAAAAAAATTCTCTGCTACTATTTGCCACAAAGGGACTTTTTTTTTTTTTTTTTTTTTTACATAAATTGGAGGAACCCCCTTTAAGGCTGAGGCCCCCTTTTTGGTTATAGCACGGCGGATGCTAGGATGGGTTTGTGCTGCTGGAACACCCCTCACCTCCGAGCCCAGGGCTGCAGTATCATCCCACTCCTGCCACTACAGGAAGCTGGTGATAGAAAGAGTAGGGCGATCTGATGGTTCTCCTTAGGAGAAGTCTTCAATATTTTTAGACTGTAAAACGTAACCCATTCCAAGTGCCAGAAGCACTATTGGGAGTCCCTGTTCTCATGATTCCCCCCAAGTAATCGCCTACCCCAGATCCTTATTGCCTCTCTAGTGGGACAGCTATTCTTTGAGAATCCCTGCAGGCCTGCTAATTTTCAAGGGGTAAATGCTGTCGAAATATTTGTCTACAATTCCTGAAAAGTTTTTTTTGTTTATTTTTAATTTAATTTTTATTTTATTTATTTGCAATAAATAGAAGCAGCACATAAAATAGGCTGCCAGGCGATAAAATAGGTGAATATAAATAGAGATCTCAGGAAAAATGTAACATTTATGACATTATTTATACAATAATGAACTGCTTAGAGAAAGGGTCCATTCATGGCTTCCTACCAATCCCTGCTGACAGGTGTATTAGGATTCCGCCGTTTTTGAGAGAGTCTATGAAAATGTAAAAACACGGACCTGGAAATGATCTGTACATGACTTTCCAGCTATAAAAGTATTAATTTTTCATCATTAGCAAAGCCTCTGCTTTTATGTACAGGGCTACATTAGAAATAATGTACTGGGCAGACAAACCATTCCTCAACCTGAAAAATCCAATAAATGCACGTACCTTGTTTTCATTCTTTTAGAGGTCTAGCAAGAGTCTGTTTGTGCCGATTTTAATATGAGGTGTTGCCTAGCAACAAGCTGGCTTTCTTGGCTTGTATAAAAGAGAACTTGAATGTAGTTTTTAGGGAGACCCAACAGTAATATTTAGCAATATTAAAGTGTATGTGACTCTGGAAACAATTGAGAGAGTCATTTTCATCACAAGCATATACATTATTACTACTACAATGGAAAGGAAATCTGTCTAACCTTTAGTTTATGTCATTGCTCTGAAATGAGAACGAAAGAAAAGAAGGAAATTTTAATAAATGGCTAAAAAGCGTTACTCCTGTACCAGATGTCACCTACTATTGCATATTTGATACACTGGCTGGCATCCATGAAATTGGACAACCTTTACGCAAATGTCAGATTGAATGTAACACTAAGGTTGGTGACGCACGGTCAAGGAGGAGGGGGAATGCTGCTACACTTCCAATACACTCAGGGTATCCTCAAAAACGTCCCTAAAATTGGCCAAACTCTACCTGTGTTTTGAATGAGAAGCACGCTGAGAAAACAAAAACTAAATAAAAACACGCTTCCTTGCTAAATCACTGCGGAAAAACGCAACGCGAGGCTTCATTATATATAGTGTAAATCATGCGTGCAAACCTGCAGCGTAAGGCTTAGTTCGCAGTGTATGGCATCCCGTCGTGGCTTTCCGCTCCGGATTAGGCCCAAATGAATGGGCCTAAGCCAGAGGGTGCAGCCACGAGGCGGAAGCCGTGACTGATTCAGCCACGAAATCAGTCTGAAGAAAGGGTAGATTGCTTCTATTTTCCGCTATTAGCAAAATGCCGCTAGCAGAAAAAAGAAACGCTAGTGGTCTCCATAGACCACCATTGTGAGGGGGCAGATTATGACATGGATTACACGCCATAATCCGCCCCCTCTGTGCTCCTCTAATGTACGTAATGAGCCTGCCAAGGCCAGTGACTAGCTGCAGTAGGATGAGGATGTCATCACTACAGTCACCAGCGTGGCACTGGAGCAGTGGGTTATATATTTATATTATACTAGCCTCTGCCCGCGACTTCATCTGACGTCAATGATCCGCCTATATTCAGCAAATTGCTGCCATCGATGGTTTGCCTGCTCCGGTGTTTCGGCAATTCTCAAACTGTCCTACTGCTGAACTTGTTCCTCACGCCATGCCTGTGATTTTTCCGGCAGCTCACTGGGACGTCATATAATGAGCATGTTGTTGGCACTGCTCCGGCGTTTTGGCTGCTCTGAGAGCCACTTGACGCCTAGCTTGCTCAACCCTCCTGAGCTCCACTTGAGGAAAACTCTGACTTTGGGCTACCTTCATGGCTCTCATGGTTTTACAACAAATTAGATTTTTTTTTTTTCCTGGCAAGATTAAAAGGGGCTCTATCATTGGGAAAAGTCATTTTTAACTAATCCCATCCTTGCATAGCCTTTAGAAATGCTATTCCACACCTACCTTTGAATATGAATAAAAACGGACTTATTCAAAAACCACTGATGCAATTTACATACTAAATGTAGGTGTGGAACAGCCTTTCTAAAGGCTATGCAAAGATGTGATTAGTTAAAAATGACTTTTCCCAATGATAGAGCCCCTTTAAAACCGGCAAACTGACATTTTGGACTAAAGAGATTTTCCCATATCAGTGTGTCAGTACTGGAGCAAATTAGATAATATGCAAATACTTGTTCACAACGGACTGTGTGTTTACATAGAGAGATATCAGACCAGGCTTTATCAGCAACCTCCAATTAGCTGAGACACTGCTGCTGGCAAGAGCAGTGTAATATAGCATGTGAACATAAATTCATAACATATCATTTACTGGGATAAAAATTAGCCTATATGTTAACTGAGATTACAAACTACGTGCCAAATTTCATCCAAATCCGTTCAGCCGTTTTTGCGTGGAACAGTAACAAACGTACAAACTTTAACATTAGTAGGATAGGATAGGATAGACCGTATATACTCAAGTATAAGCTGAATTTTTAAGCACAGTTCGTGCGCTGAAGAAGCCCCCCTTGGCTTATACTCGAGTCAAGCAAAAAAAAAAAAAAAAGTGTGTGTGTGTGTGTGTGTGTGTGTGTGGATGGGGGTGTCTTTGGCCAGCCGCAATAGTAATGTATAAAATCTCCGATAAAATAGTGAAAAAAAAAAAGCTTTAAAAAATATAATAAAAAAATAAAATAAATAAAAGTTGTAAATCCCTCCTTTCCCTAGAATACATATAAAAGTAGAAAATGACTGTGTAACACATACAACATTAGGTATCCTGTGACTGAAAGTGCCCGGTCTACTGAATATAGGGTATCTTCAGTGCTCCTGTTCTGTCAGGAAGGGGTTAATAGGAGCACTGCAGATACCCTATATTCAGCCAGGCTGAATTCCAAGTGGGGGGGGGAAAAAAAAAAAAAAAAAAAAAAAAAAAAACAGTCCTCAAACTCAGGGAAGGGGCAGACAGACAACCAAAACACCCCCCCCCCCCTTTCCCAGCACCCACA
Source organism: Leptodactylus fuscus (assembly GCF_031893055.1). Lineage (NCBI taxonomy): Eukaryota > Metazoa > Chordata > Amphibia > Anura > Leptodactylidae > Leptodactylus > Leptodactylus fuscus. Next base: position 62,986,455 of record NC_134269.1, read on the forward strand.
AAACATTTTAATTTTTGAAATTTTCCAGTAGCTGCTGCATTTCCCCCCTAGGCTTATACTTGAGTCAATAAGTTTTCCCAGGTTTTTGTGGTAAAATTAGGGGGGGGGTGGGGGGTCAGCTTATACTCGAGTATATACAGTAAATAATTTCTGGGTCTTTTTCTGGAAATAAATAGGGTTTTATATTTGTAATTTTTACGTTTTATCTGTCTTTTAATATTTAAGAAAATGTAAACAGAAAAGGGGGGAATGTCTTTCACATTTTTATATTATAGCAGAGTGCTTTAAAACAAAAAAAACACCAAAAAACTAACAATGGTGTTCACTTTCCATTGCGGCAATTTTAACATAATCAACACTTAAGGTGGGTCTAGATAGAACCTGTGATGTGTGCGTGGTAGTGGCTTTTTTTCACTTTTCTTTTTTTATCATAGATTTTACACATTGTGCCCCCCCGTCCCACCAAGGTAATTTAATTTTTTTTTTTTTTTTGCAGATTTCCTCTGTATGGAGACTGATACATTAGCCCGTTACAGGAAGTACGCAGTCTTCTATGCTGTACTGCAGAGCTGGTCTGGGCCCTCTTATATGATAATGAAAGGACTGCCAAAGGGGGGGGGGGAATCTCCAAAGAACAGAAAGTACCTAACTATTAATGACTGGAGCAAAAACTGCAAGATTTCAGTCATATTTATTTGTATCTACTGACATGGAAATTTTCTGTCAAGCATATTTAAACAGTACTAAAAAAAATGTACATTGTGTCCTATACATTTGCTTTAAGGATGTAAGGTGTTGTAAGCCACCGCCTTCTACAAAATGGCCTCAGTTGTGCAACTATCTCAGGTCCTTACCCAAGATAGGCCTGCATAACGGTCTGTATAGTAATGCTAGGTTCAAATTAGCAGTTGAGTCTCTGTAGAAGATTCCACTTAAAATCGCCAAAGAAAAGTCTTGCAAACAGGACTTTCTCAGTCATTTCAGTATAAAACCAGCGGAAACTGGGAGGAGCCCATCATAGTCTAGAGGTCTGTGGGTGTTCACGTGTAACTACTTTTTAAGCTGACAGGGTTTCTGTCTTTTGGGCCCCCGTGCACACCTGAAGGATGGAATACCAAATGCTAATGTGAATCTAGAGTTCCTTGTGCTTTGTGCAGTCTGTCACTGTGTATTGTACAGAAGATGTTGAAGATTGCAAGGCAAAACGGTAGCTCAGTGGTTAGCACTGCAGCCTTACAGCTCTGGAGTCCTGGGTTCGAATCCCGCCAGGAACAACATTTGCAAGGAATCTGTATGTTCTTTCAGTGTTTGCGTGGATTTCCTCCCATTCTACAAAGACATACTGATAGGAAAGTAAATTAACATTGTGATCCCTATATGGGGCTCACAATCTACATAAGGGAAAAAAAAAAAAAAAAAAAAAAAAAGATTGCACAATATGATGTAATACAATCACTTCATGTTTTGCTGCCGCATCATTGCATCAATCTCAGTTTTGCATTTTTCTAGAGGGTGACAGACCTATAGTCTTTGGGTATGCCCTCATCCTGTAGTCACATCAACTTGTTAGACTGTCATATAAAAAGGGAGGTTTTCCTGTGTCTTCAGTTCTACCTGGACTGCTTTAGCTACCAGAGCTGACCCGCTTGTAGGATAGGACTAGTGTGGCAAATCCCTTGTGTGCCAGAGATCTAGTTACCTTGAGCATCGAGTACAAACCACTGAGAAAACAAAGCATTGTTTCATGTGCCACGGGACAGTCATACACGCACTGAGCGAGGACTTTGTTCCCGTTATGCTGGGCTGTTGATCCTGACTGTACCTTACTGCTAAGCAACTGGCGCTAACCTGTGTTATGCTTAACCTCAGGTACCTCAGTAAATTCTGGTACAATGTGTCTGTGTGAGGAGAGCATTACTCGGCCACAACACTAGTACACAAGAAGAGGGGGATCTAGCTAGATACTCCAGCCATCCCCTCGACAGGGCAAGTAAAGATGTACCTGATAAGGTCAAAGCCGTGTTTATGACTAATTGACCAATAATCCCGGGTAATTGTCGCCATCCTAATTAATTAGGCTGAGTGCCAGGCGGTAAAGAAGTCACTCCACTTTATGTATTGGTATTCGTTCCTCTCTCAGCTAAGCAATGTGTGCTGACACACTTTTATTAAAAACATGGGGGTTAAATAGTAGCAGAGAAAGGAAGTGATATAACAACAACGTAAGTTTTCATATTCATTCCTGATTGTTATGATACATCTCAATCAAACAGAAAAAGTTTAAGCAGTGCCATATAAAGCCAGCTACTCCCGATCCTGCATGGTAACCTTGGGGAGCTGTCTTCTGGCAGCAAGCCAAGCATTTGTTTTTCTTGCACCCATCCTGGAGGCAGGCGCCCTCTTATCATATAACATTATACCAGTTTCAAACATAAGTAACTATATCTAGCATTCAGCTTTTAAAGGATAATGTTTTTCATACATTACATGATTATAAACTTCACACAACTAGTCTCGATTAAATAATTATTTGTTGTAGATTAGAGACAAGAGGCCTGCGGCCGAACTGAAAGTAGTGTTCAAGGGACGCAGTGTTCAAGGGGCGCAGTGTTCAAGGCTACATGCACATTTGCATGGATTCTCTCTCACAGGTCCATCAGAAAACTGACAAATGAAAATGTTCAGGTAGCCTGACTTTTTAATTTAATGAAATAAAAACAAAACAGACACCCACCCAACAGACACCTGACAGATCCTGTCATATTCAATGGGGGTCCCTGGGGATGCATTTGTGCCTTCAGTTTTGGGATTCATTGCTGTACCTTTTTATGACAGGACAACTGAGAACGCAAGACAATACAGTTTTCTGTAGACCACTTCATAGAACAGGGATCGGCAACCTTCGGATCTCCAGCTGCTGTGAAACTACAACTCCCAACATGCTCCATTCACTTCCATGGGAGTTCCAAGAACAGCAGAGCAAGTGTGCATGCTGGGAGTTGTAGTTTTACTACAGCTGGAGTGCCAAAGGTTGCCTACCCCTGTCATGAAAGATCTTCAAAGAACAGCATCACACCTGTCCACAGGTTGTGAATGGTATAGTACTTCATCTCCATTGTAAAGAATGACCGGTATACTACAGTTTTTGGAGGAAGTCAGTCATGTTTTTTTCTATTCTTGGAAAACCCTCTTTCATATCCTCACAAGCCAGAACAATGATTCTGGGAGTTTATAGGACTGGTGGCCATATTTTGTATGCACTTACAAGCCATGAAGCTGTGCATTCCTGGGATCTAAAGTGCAGAATCCGACTCATTATAAGAATTCACAAACTAATGTGCACACCGCCGATAGCCGAGATTCGATTATTTCCTTAGCCAAAGTGGTAGCATAACAGCTTTAAGTACACATTCCTCTAATAGTGGAAGAACAGCAGAAAGCAATGTGCATAATAAGCAGGGCTGACATGCATGGGATGTTTGTGCTCCTTTATGCTTTTACACAGCTGATTTATGCATTGGCTAAAAGCTCTCCAGCTGTTCATACCTCTCCGTACAGAAGATCTCAAACTTCACATTAGGTATGTTCCAAGAGAACCGGAAACGAAAACAAAAACACACCGCAACGTGCAAAATGGAAAAAATAAATAAGAATTAAAAATGATGTGGACTTGGAATTCTTGCTCTTCCCATTAGAGACCTCGACAAGGTTTTGTGTGTAATTGAAGGCGGCGATTAAGTTTATTCTCTGTTTTCATTCCATTTCCAGTGCTAAAGAGGAAAGCTTTGCCTTCTGAAAACATTAGCAAAATTATGTTTGTAAATCTCTGATGTGAAGTAATTTACAGCACGCGGGGCAAATTCTCGGTAATTTCTGACAATGTTACCGACGACTAAAAAATAGAATTTAAACAGCTTGTAATCACCGGCATTTCGATGGCAGTTAGGCTTATTTAGCGACATTAAACGTGGTCCGAAATGCAAGATTATGGAAAATTAACATACAGGTGTCCGCAGCTTACAAAATGACAAACTATCTCACTTTCTTTATTTCTATAGATGTCTTGGGCTAGGTAAATGGCATGTTGGGGGGGGGGGGGATTATTCAGCACAGTGCGGCTTATATACACCGTATACACTTGTACTCAAGTATAAGCCGACCCCCCTAATTTTACCACAAAAAAAACTGGGAAAACTTTGACTTGAGTATAAACCTAGGGGGGAAATGTAGAAGCTACTGAATTTAAAGTTAGGTGCGACACAGGTTCGCCATGGGGCATTTTCCTGAAGCCCGTGGGTAATTCTTCTTTGCAGTAGCAGACAGTCATCATATCTTCTATTTTGACAGCTTTACAAGCTCCACAATTTAAAATTACCCTTGGGACTAATATTGTGTGCGGCTTAAGCATTATGTGCATGAAAAGACATCTCAAAAGACTTTGTCTACAAAAGTGGCCTCAATTTGTTAGGAACAACAAGTAAAGGAATTCTGCTACCGTTTCCATCATCTAAATCATAGACCGGTCTATAAAATAGGAATCGATCCGCTAGATATAGTTCACTATAATGGAATCCGCACTTCTCTATCTATAGTTGTCTGCACCTTTTCTACATACATGTATTTACAGGAACATATGTACAGAACATTATAAACCTGTTTCACATCATTACACCGTACTGCAGTGATGGACACGACATAAATGGTAAGAAGGTAAAACGGAACTAGGAATATATGCACATTATTCCAAGATCATGGGGGGCTACTAAACTGGGCACAGTGGGTCTCCAGCATTTGTCCAGCCCAAGCCAGAATACAAAAAAAATACAGGATGAGTCTTACCTGATTGGGTGATCTCCACATGTTTTAGGCCTCTCCATAACAGAAACCCATTTATCATCGTAACTGAAGAGAGAAAGGTCAAGGTAAGGACTACCACTGTAAGACTGGGCGCTGATAGGCAGCTGGCTCAGAAGCCTCCTCACAGCTTCCGTATGGCCGCCATACTTGGCATTCACAATTGTATCTTTAAACCTAGGAGGAGAGGTATGCATTAAACTAGGACATATCTGGATGAAAAGTACACATGCCAAGAAAAAAAAAAAAAATCTATAATGATAACACACAACTGAAAGTAAAACAAAAATTGACTATTTATGAGGTGTTGCTGGTTTAACTACCATTGGTTGCACCAGATTAGTGTGTGGTGTAACTATTTCTCTGAGAAGGTGTCAGGTAGTATATACTACCTTCCTTCCTGTTCATATTTTAAGACACTCTCAGGGATATATGATAACCCCATTTGTCGTTGTGTATTTTGTATAAGGATCTGTTATTTCCTATGGGTGAATTTATGTGTTTGGTTGTAGCCAGAGGACATTGTTCATTTTATAATGTGCATTAAAAGTTATATTTTAATATAGGTTCGTTTTTCTGTGATGTTGAATAAAGGAAAAAAACAATATACTGTATTTCTAAAGGGCTTGACTGGGACCTTTAATGAATACTTATGAGGCGTTTCATAAAGATTAAGAAGGATCAGAGTTTAAAGTTATTTGGAGAGAACAATCCTCTCACAGTGCAACATATACATATTAAAGGGAGTCCATCATTGGCTAGATCATTTATAAAGGGGCTCTATCATTGGGAAATTAATTTTTAGCTAAGCACATACTTGCATAGCCTTTATAAAGGCTATTCCACACCTACCTTTTGTATGTAAGTTGCCTCAGTAGTTTTTGAATAAGTCAATTTTTATTCATATACTAATTAGGGCGAGTTCACACCTGCAACCGGTCTCCGCTTTAAGGTTTCTGTCTTCTGCCAAGAAACTGGACAGGAGACAGAAACCGGCAGTCAGTTTTCAAACCCATTCATTTGAATGGGTTTGCTAAGTGTTCGCCTGCGACAAAACTGGGTTTGCTTGTTTTTTTAAACCAGACACAAAATCGGACATGCAGGACTTTGTGTCTGGTTAAAAAAAAAAAAAAAAAAAAAAAGTTTTGCCACGGAGATCAGAAGACTGAATGCCAGGTTGCCGGCAGAAGACGGAAACCCACGAAGCGGAGACCGAGCGCAGGTGTGCACCCGGAAGTGTCTGTGATCACTGTCTGCTATTCTCTGTGTATGAGAGCCGGGAGAGGAGTCATCAGCACAACAGCCTCTGCTGTACATACACATAGAGAATAGCAGAGGGTGCACAGAGAAGGTTAATTAGCATATGAATAAAAACTGACTTATTCAAAAACCACTGAGGCAATTTACATAAAAAAAGGTAGGTGTGGAATAGCCTTTCTAAAGGCTACGCAAGTATGTGCTTAGCTAAAAAATAACTTTTCCCAATGATAGAGCCCCTTTAAATAAGCACATCTTTACATAGCCTTTAAATAGGCTATTCCATGCATACCTTTTATCCATTGATCCTCGCAGCCGTGTTTTGTTTTTTTTAAATTGACCCCATTTTCTTGATATGCTAATTATTCTTCAGGGAGCACCGGAAGCTTTATCTCTGTTCCCCAAGCACCGCTGTGTCATCAGCCGCCTCCGTTTCTCACCAGCCCCTTCTTTACAGACTATCCCTCCTTCTAAACCTCTTCACTGCTTCCAGAGCAGCTATTAAGCTATTAAAATCTCACACATGCACTGTACACGACTAGCGGTTCTAGAAGCAGTGAAGAGGTGTAGAAGAGGGATCATCTGTAATGAAGGGAGCAGTGGGAAACAGAGGAGGCTGCGGTGCTCGGGGAACATTGCTAAATCTCCTGATGCTCCCTGAAGAATAATTTGCATATATATATATATATATATATATATATATATATATATATATATATATATATACGGGTTAATTAAAAAAAACATCTGCAAGGATTAACGAATGACAGGTATGCCTAGAATAGCCTTTCTAAAGGCTATGCAAATATATACTTATTTATAAAACAAATCTAACCAATGATAGACTCCCTTTAAATCATTTTATATTGGTTCACATGCTAAAACAGATTGCTTGACTTGACTATGCATGTCAGATCTGTATACTTGTCCCCAGAACTCCTTTCTTTGCATTTGGCATAAAACCTGTACTGTGTTACCTAGAAAATATTACGCATAATTATTCTTGGAAAAAGGAGCTCAGAAAAACAGAAATGTTTATTACAATGAGAAGAGGGAGACTAGCTGCTGCCAGACATTACTGTAGTGGCTAAATAAAAGCACTGGTCATGTTGATACTTGACATGCTTATCCTTGTAACCCTTAACATCTATCACTGGACACCCTCATACGCTGTCTACCAATAAGTATTTGGACACCTTTGCTAGAATAGAAAAAACACACTTATTCCTATGCAATAGTTGGTAGAACCCAGCAGATGCTTCCTTATGGATGGTATTGATCGACACAATACTCCTGGATCCCTGTTGAAACTCCTTGTGTATGTGAGCCATCGGTTGGGTGCGGTTTCTCTGGCCAGCACTCGTCGGTCTCTATCTCCCAGTTTTGGGGGTCTGCTGACTTGGGGCACAATCCGATAATCACCATTCACCTTCCACTTCGTAATCACATAGGCCACTGTCTATTTTGGGCAATTCAGTTTGCTAGCTATGTCCCTTAAGTATCGACCATTTCTCTGGTACCCCACAATTACCCCTCTCTCAAAACTGGACAACTCTGCACTTTGTGGCATCTTGCATGCGACTAATGCCAATGCTGTTTCCTATTTAATGGTGGAAGGCGTGACGTACATCACAACAGCAGATATCTTCATTTGCATGGGTGTCCAAATACTTATTCGTAGACCGTGTACAAATTACATTTTTGGAGGATCTATCAACCTCTAATATGTATCGGAAACATGAGAAAGAATGGTACCATACAAGGTCATTCCAAGCATAAAAATACTACTAATTTTTCTTTTACAACAGTGGTTCTCAACCTTTCTAATGCCGTGACCCCGCAATACAGTTCCTCATGTTGCGGTGACCCCAAACCAAAAAATTATTTTGGTGGCTACTTCATAACTGTAAGGGCTAGTTCACACAGGAGGCGGTATAGCGGATCTATAGCGGATTTAGGCACTGAGCCGCTCACACAAAACACAAGCCTGGTGGTCTAAATAGACCTCCATTGTGAGAGGGCGGATTATGACGTGGATTTCCCACCATAATCTGCCCCCTCTGTGCCTGTGTGAACGGGCCTTAATTTTGCTACAACCCATACCTCCCAACTTTTGAAAAGCAGAAAGAGGGTTAAAATGTGCGGCGCGCAGAGCGCGCTGCGACAAATTTGGCTCTGCCCACTTTTATGTTGACTCCGCCCATTCTCATTCATTTTTCACATGCTCCCACACAGTATAATCCTCCTACAGTCACCAGTAAATTATATGTCCCCCAGTTTCATATACACCCTTCATCTGCCCCAGATTCATGTCCCCTCCATCTCTGCCCCCCAGATTCATGTCCCCCCCATCTCTTCCCCCAGATTCATGTCCCCTCCATCTCTTCCCCCAGATTCATGTCCCCCCCATCTCTTCCCCCAGATTCATGTCCCCCCCATCTCTTCCCCCAGATTCATGTCCCCCCCCATCTCTTCCCCCAGATTCATGTCCCCCCCATCTCTTCCCCCAGATTCATGTCCCCCCCCATCTCTTCCCCCAGATTCATGTCCCCCCCCATCTCTTCCCCCAGATTCATGTCCCCCCCCATCTCTTCCCCCAGATTCATGTCCCCCCCCATCTCTTCCCCCAGATTCATGTCCCCCCCCATCTCTTCCCCCAGATTCATGTCCCCCCCCATCTCTTCCCCCAGATTCATGTCCCCCCCCCATCTCTTCCCCCAGATTCATGTCCCCCCCCATCTCTTCCCCCAGATTCATGTCCCCCCCCATCTCTTCCCCCAGATTCATGTCCCCCCCATCTCTTCCCCCAGATTCATGTCCCCCCCATCTCTTCCCCCAGATTCATGTCCCCCCCCATCTCTTCCCCCAGATTCATGTCCCCCCCCATCTCTTCCCCCAGATTCATGTCCCCCCCCCATCTCTTCCCCCAGATTCATGTCCCCCCCCATCTCTTCCCCCAGATTCATGTCCCCCCCCATCTCTTCCCCCAGATTCATGTCCCCCCCCATCTCTTCCCCCAGATTCATGTCCCCCCCCATCTCTTCCCCCAGATTCATGTCCCCCCCCATCTCTTCCCCCAGATTCATGTCCCCCCCCATCTCTTCCCCCAGATTCATGTCCCCCCCCATCTCTTCCCCCAGATTCATGTCCCCCCCCATCTCTTCCCCCAGATTCATGTCCCCCCCCATCTCTTCCCCCAGATTCATGTCCCCCCCCATCTCTTCCCCCAGATTCATGTCCCCCCCATCTCTTCCCCCAGATTCATGTCCCCCCCCATCTCTTCCCCCAGATTCATGTCCCCCCCCATCTCTTCCCCCAGATTCATGTCCCCCCCCATCTCTGCCCCCAGATTCATGTCCCCTCATCTCTGCCCCCAGATTCATGTCCCCTCATCTCTGCCCCCAGATTCATGTCCCCTCATCTCTGCCCCCAGATTCATGTCCCCCAAATCTCTGCCCCCAGATTCATGTCCCCCAAATCTCTGCCCCCAGATTCATGTCCCCTCATCTCTGCCCCCAGATTCATGTCCCCTCCATCTCTGCCCCCAGATTCATGTCCCCTCCATCTCTGCCCCCAGATTCATGTCCCCTCCATCTCTGCCCCCAGATTCATGTCCCCTCCATCTCTGCCCCCAGATTCATGTCCCCCATCTCTGTCCCCAGATTCATGTCCCCCCCCCATCTCTGCCCCCAGATTCATATCCCCCATCTTGCTCACACACAGCCTGAACCCCACTATTATGCTGACACACAGCCTGAAACACCCCCATCTTGCTCACACACAGCCTGCATCCCCTCCTATCATACTCACACACTGCTTCCATCCCCTTCCCACCCCTTGCTTACACTTGCTGTCTCCTCCCTCCATCTTACCTTCCAGTCTCCACTCACTGCAGCCTTCCCTTCCTGTGTAACTCGGCACTGTACTGAGTAGCGCCGCCCACACACCAGAGTCCGATCACATGATCATGACGTCATCACAGGTCCTTGACCCCACTAGGATCTACCCTGCTGCAAAGGCAGCGCGGCTTCGTAGCAGCTAAAGCCATCGGAAATATGTATTTTCCGATGGCTTTAGGCGACCCCTGTGTTTTGTTCGTTCGACCCCCGCCGGGGTCGCGACCCACAGGTTGAGAACCGCTGTTTTACAACTCTTTTGATCCTATTCTGTCTCATTGCAGTTAAAGGCCGGGTTCACACGATGTCTTTTGGCACGTAATGTGCCACGTAGACGCCGCGGGAGCTTTTACGGGCCGTATACGCTCCCGTTGTTTTCAATGGGAGCCGGTACCGTATACGCGGCGCTATTTTGCGGCCGCCGCAAAATCACGGCCTACGTGGCACATTACGTGCCAAAAGACATTTTGTGAACCCGGCCAAACTTGAGAAATATGTAATGAAGTCTTCCCTATGAGTCCCAGAAGATCAGTCACATCCCCACTCCTCATTATCTTATGTACCCCCACCCCCCTGCAACAACACACAAAGATTGGCAAGTCCAGGAATTTAATGGAACCGCACACAGATCTGAAGTTATTCCATATCGGCAAGATATAACAATTTTTACTAACGTAAATGTTTATTAATTTTAGGGAATATATTTACACTTCATGAATAGTAAACTAATTGTAATATTCCCCACCGTCGGCCACATAGAGTAGCTTGCAAGAGAACGTATTAAATGACAGGCCTAGGAGCCTTCACAAAGCTCCTGGCTGCCACAGAAGCAGGCCCCAGTGATTGCTTCCTTTCATCTTTCATTTGCCTTGCAAATTACTGGCAATTCTATTATAGGCTCCATAGAGCACCCTGTAATAGAAGAAATGCTGAGACAAGCCCGGGAGCATTCAAAAGGCTCCCAGCAATCATGGCAATGGATCACTGGCCTTGGATTTCATTCTGGAGACTGCTGATTTTCCCCAAAATAGCACCTTGTTTAGCTTTAACTGAGGTGCCAGGGGCCTTAATGCCTGCAATCAGTGTGGGCACTGATCTCGGCCATTAGTGCCAGACCTTTGCTGTACAATACAGTAGAGACCTGGTGCGAATGGCGGACGGTCAGCTGTTCACAGCAGCTCCCAATGTTGGAACACTAACAAAGAAAGGAATTGGAATCAGATGCTCTGTCATCTGTGTAGTAGGCCAAGCCAATACAATTCAGCTTTGCTCCCATTTAAGCTCATCAGCTAACTGGCAAGGGGTACCGAGTGTCGGACTTCATCAATCTGATATTGATGGACTGTCCTGAGGATATATCCCTCTCAAGCCGTTTACATTTATGAATCAAAGATCAGAAGACACAAACACACTTCTTACCTGCGCTGGATCTGTCTAGCAAAGTTGTTACTGGAGGCAGAGCAAGGGAACTGCACAGCTTCACTATGAAGGGTAGCGTTCCTGAAAAGGTCACAGAAATTCTCAAAAAGTTCCAGCAGCTCATTGGATGTGTTCTCGAAGACTGCGATGACTTCTGTGGTAACCATATTATATACCACAAAGAAGGAAGGCTGAGTAATGACAAAAAGAAAGACCAGTATAAAACATTCAGAAATAACCAATTACAGCCATTGATGTACTGAGTATATGTGTTGAGTGTATGTGACATTTACATTCACACCTTTTTCCCTCTTTCTGGTACTAAACTTGGTTCTTAAAAACAGATCAACCCATTTGGCAACACAACTCTAAAATTGCACACACATTTGTGTAATGTTTTTTGGGACCACCCAACTATCTCATATGTATTGGGAACCCCAACATCACCCAACAACAGATGCAGAATGTGAATGTGTAGTATGGGAAGATGGGAGAAATTGGGAGGAAGTACACCTTAAGGTCCCTATACACATCAGATGATGTTGGTCAAACATGTCCATTTCAGTGGAACTTCTCAACCATCAAATGCACATGGGGGTCCAGACTGTCCTCACAGGGGAAAGATAGATCAGGTAAAGTTGGATTTCAACATCTCCAGGCCTTTGATGTCACAAGAGATAAACTGGTGCCAAAGTGTTTATACCCCTCTCCCCAACAAGAGTTTTGGTGTGTGAGGGGGGATTTGAGAGAAATAGTTCAGGACGAATGCTACTTGAGATGTATGGCCTATTGAATTAGCTTGAACACCATTAATATTTAACTAATAATTTTGCTTAACAATTGGAAACACTGATACTTTAAAACTTCACTTTTATTTAGATAAATAAGATCAAAATATAGGGCAAAAAAAGTTGAGTTTTGGAGACTAATAATCTTGGAGAATCTGTGAATATAATAATTTGGCTTAGCGTATGTTCTCATTTACATTACAGGTTCCAACAGAAGCCTCCATTGCAGGGTTTGCTATAAACTGCAGACCAAAAAAAGTACAGCACGCAAAACTTTTGGATTCCCATTAAGGTTAATGGGGTACACTGGGATCTTTTGTGTCTTTTGCCGCTTTGGATCAGAAAATCAGAAATCTCCATGAAGATGTGAACATAGCCTTTCATGTAAGGGCTAGTTCACACGGGGACATGGAGGAGGATTTTGACAGCGGAATCCACGTCATAATCCTCCTCCATACAATGTTAGTCTATGCAGACTACTAGCTTTTTTTTTTCTGCTAGCAGAGAAAAAGTAGTGACATGACCTTTCTTCAGGCGTTTTCCACCTGAAGAAAGCAATAGAAGTGAATGGGAGGCGAAAACTGCACTTTTTTTTTTCAAAAATAAGCGACGCTTATTTTTGCAAAAAACCACGACATGTTTTTTTCAGCCCAATCACTTTACAGGAGGGGAAAACAGCCTGGCTTTTTTTTTTTTTTTAAAAAAAAAAAAAAAAGCTCCAAAAAAAGCTTGGCAAGGTCCAAAAAAAGCTTCCTAATTAGGAAGCTTTTTTTCCAGTGCCATAATAAGCCACACGTTATTTACGTGTGAACTAACCCTAATACATAGCTGATGGTACCCCTGAAAGGTAGTCGCGCGCATGTCTGGCACTGTGAGGTACCTATAACTACCATACTTCCATTCCTATTGATTGACTTTTTGTGCTATAAAACTGCAATCCAACGTGACCATCATGAGTCAGAGTAGAGCCGAGCTGGTGGCTTGTTTGATGTTCCACCTACACATACGATCAAAGGGAACATCTGTCTTCAAAGAGCCCACAGTCGGGGCCTAATTTGTCCACTTTTCTACAAGAAAAACCTCCTCTTGCAATACTTCATGTCTATAAACTACAGCAACTGTCTATTTCATACCACTTCATATATTCGGATTGGATCTAATCAATTAAATTAAGTGAGGCGCTGTGTTCTTTGGTTTCTTTACAATTCATAATCTTATTTCTTAACTCTGTTGGAAAATTGGAGACCTGAAAAACAAGATATAAACTTGTGTAACAAATAGTTTGTTTCATTTTTCCCTAAAATGTTAGAAGTTGCTAAGAGCTTTAATGCGTACTTCGCCTGGTATGATTGAGGGACAAAATGGCAGGGAGGGCACAAAGCAAAAATTAACAGCTTTAACGCAACCAAAGTGGTTTACAAAGTCCAATAGCTGGTTTACAGCTCGCTTTACCATTCAAAGCCGCCTGAACGGTACAAACAATTATGCCGAAAAACCCCCCACAAAAGTGACAACTTTTCAAACAAGAATTTTTTTTTTCTATAATAAAATGTGTAATTTAATATAAAAGGGAAACAAACTGTTCCATGAATATATTAGAACATTTAACTTTTTTTTTTTATAAAATGGTCCTGACCTTAACACACTGTTAACTCGTAATACAATACAACTTTGTTATATTCCGTTACGCATTGCCTTGTGCTTTTCTTTTTGCCACATTATAGAGTTTTGCTTGTAAAAACAGCATGTACTGCAACCTCAAAAAACACAGGTACAGAAACCTGACAGCAACCAAAGAGGTTTGACATCACAGGTTCAAAGCCCCAATACTAGTGTGAACAAAGCAGAAACTTTATAAATATAAAAAAACCACAGCATTTTAATATTTCCATTACTTTACACTTACGTTAGGTTCACACCTGCACTTGGGTGTCCATTCTTCGGGTCCGCTTGGGAGTGGTTACCCAAGAAGCCCATAGACTATAATAGGGGGCCGCCAGGTTTAGGGGATGGAATCCCTGAACAGAGACCGGGCACAGGGGTGCGTCCAGCCTAAGTCATGAATTGTTCAAGAGTTTGGTTATTAGTTTGATATTCATATTCATTTACACTACGTTTTAGGATTTTGACAGGATGGGTTTCTCAAAATATCCAACTACATAGGCGAATGATCAGATATCAGGGACGGTGTCTGCTTCCGTAATATATTACTGTGTATTATCCTGTATCTGTATTATTATGCTGCTGTAACACACTGAGATTTCCCCACTGTGGGACTATTAAAGGATTATCTTAAAGGAATGGGTTTGACTTTTTTTTTTTTGTCAGAATATAGGTAAGGAATGTCTTCATGAATTATTAGGCTAGGTTATATAACCACTTTTAAACCACATAAACTTTATATTTTTGTCTCTTCACACAACAGAAAAAGGAGAATTTAAGACTGACTTCCGGTCCTTGGCTCTGCAATGCCAATTAGCCCCAGATCAATGAGCGTCTCAACTTAGATCCTAAAGCTAGAAGTCATGGAAACCGTGGCAAGATTAATCAGGACGCTATATTTTCAGTGTCCTGCTTCAATCAAAACCTGCAAAAAAAAAAATCACTGTGTGAACATACTCTTAAAAGGTGTATTCTTACTCTAAGGTGACCGTACACTTTATATAGCTGTCGGCCAAATGTTCTTTGGGCCGACAACTATTCCTCCCAAATACAACACTAGTGGCAAGGAGACAAAGAATTGGACATGCCCGATTCTTCTCTCTCAATCCTATACGTATTTGATAGTTAACTGGTCCCACCATCTTACATTAAGTACTTATAGGCACTTTTATGTTGTATATATGAAAAAAGAAAAAACAATCAAAACAATAAAATGTTCAAAAAAACAAAACAAAAAACGGTTCTTAAAGGGGTCTATCAGCAAAATTATGCCAATAGAGCCCCACATATGCATGAATAGCCTTTAAAAAGGCTATTCAGGCACCGTAAATGTAATTTTAATCCCCCGTCCCGTTTTAAAATGAAAGCTTAAAAACATATGTGCATATCTTATCGAACGTGTACTGGGGGCAGTGATGCACGATGCCGCGCCATCTTCGGGCACGCCTACCTCTTCTGTCTTCTTGTAGTGACGCCCACTGGTTCCGTGTCCTTCTGTCTTCTTATCCCGCGCCTATGTAGTAGCGCTTCCCTCCGGAGCACTACTGCGCAGGCTCACTTGCCAGTCCCGTAGAATTCCACGAGCGTACTGCACGCTTGCGAACTGCCATTAAGTAAAATGGCGAGTGAGCCTGCGCAGTAGCGCTCCGGAGGGAAGTGCTACTACGCAGGCGTGGGATTTGAAGACCTCAAGCCAGAAGAAGACCAATAGGAAGCTGGCAGAAGAGACGGGACCAGAGGCAGTCGCTCCAAGAAGAAAGAAGAGGTAGGCGTGCCCAAAGATGACACGGCATCGTGCATCACCGCCACCGATGCACGTTCGGTAAGATTTGCATATATGTTTTTATGCTTTTATTTTAAAACGGGACAGGGGATTAAAATTACATTTACGGTGCCTGAATAGCCTTTTTAAAGGCTATTCACACATGTGGGGCTCTATTAGCATAATTTTGCTGATGGAGCCCCTTTAATGATTCAGATCTGGAGGAAAAAAAAAACCTCAAGCAAATATTACCCTGTGAAATGGAGTAGGCCACAAGTCTCTCATTCTCACATTTCTATGGAGTTGGTGAAGGAGGCCCCTAGCAGTCTAATTGATCCATAAAACATACACTCCTATTAGAGCGGTGAGCATTACATCTCATGCTTCATGGACCAGTAGATATAATAGTCCCTATGTTTTATGGATTCAAACGCATCAGCCTTACTGGAATTATAAACTAGGTAGCTCAACATAGATAAGAAGATTATTAAAGTATCCGAAAACTGCATTCTTAAGCCTCATGCACTTCTCCTTGCACATCCATATTTTGACCTAGTTGTACACTACTATGAGCTTTCTGTAATTTCTATGTACAGTTATCCATTTCTGTTGGAACAGTTTAGTATGGCTATAACATTGACTAAAAATTCACTGGACTCTGAAAAGGCAGGAAAGAATGTCACATACAACATCAACCAAAGCAGAACCATAAATGAAACCTTAAAGGAGTTGTGCCATTAGTGACATTTATTCCCTACTAGCTGGTACCCGCGACTTCGTCTGCGGTGATTGTAGAAGTGGGTAAATACAGGCGCGGGTAAGGTTTTCGTACTGTGTATAAGGGATGGGATATGAAATGTAACTTTGTATCTTGTTGTTGCTGTATGTCAGAGAATACGTGAGACTTTTTGTGTTGAACGTAATTTGTATTTGAGCTGCTATACGGTGTTGTGAGAAACTGTACATAGTGTCTTTGGGACAGAGGTATTTGAAGTTAATATACTGCGATATACGACATTGTATGATTTGGTATTTTCTGCCAGTAGTGTGTTGACATTGTTTTGTTTGTAAAAGTTGCCATATTCTGACAGCAGTCACTTTTTGATTTGTCTGTGTCGGGGGAATGTCTTTTTTTGCGTGTCCGGGTGTAGTTTGTAGTTGTTGCATTTTCGGGAAATGCTTTTGGTTTGATCACTTTTTATTGATATTTGTATGATAATGAAAATAGTGAAAAAACAGGGGTTTTGGACTTTTCAGTATGTTTGCGGCTACGGCGTTAAGCGTCCAGGCAAAATATTTGTATAGCTTTGTAGAGCGGGCTATTTCGGACACAGGGATACCTAACATGTATGTGTTTCACAGTATTTAACTACTTTTATATGTGTTCTAGGGAAGGGGGGGGGGGGATTTGAATTTGTAATACTTTTTATTATATATATATATATATATATATATATATATATATTTTTTTTTTTTTCCCTTTTTTTGTTTTGGTTTTTGCATTTATTAGACCGCCTAGGGGTATTGACATGGGTGGGCGGTGTCGCGGATTGTCAGAGCAGTGGGGGTCAGCAAACATGGCTGCTCCGGAGCGTTAAAGAGAGCCTCCTGGAGTATCATTAAGGTGAGGGTCAAAGTGGTAAAGTATATGTATATGTGATTGTGTGGGGTTAGGGGCTAGGCTGTAGAGGGCAATATGAATTTTGTGGCTTGCTATGGTCCAAAGTGTGTGAGATTGCAGAGATGGTGATGTGAGTTTGGGTTTTGTGGGGGTCCTGGCACAAACGTATGTGCGCTATTGTGACGAAAAGCAGCCTATTGCGCAATCGAGTGTAGTGACTATGTTTATGGAAAATTTCAGCCAAATCGGTGGAGCGGTTTTGCATGATTGAGGAACAAACATCCGAACATCCAAACACACATTCACAAACTTTCACATTTATAATATTAATAGGATTCACAGGATTGGGAAGAAGAGTCACATCGCTGGTGGCCTGACCACTGGGTCTACCAAAGATCAGGAGAGCGTGGGCAGAAAGTCATCCTTTGGTCTTCCTATTAAAGGGGCTCTATCACTAGGAAAAGTCATTTTTAACTAATCACATCCTTGCATAGCCTTTAGAAAGACTATTCCACACTTACCTTTAATATGTCTCAGTGGTTTCTGAATAAGTCCGTTTTTATTCATATTCAACTTCCTGTGCTGGCTGGAAGCTCATTAGCATATGTATAAAAACGGACTTATTCAGGAACAACTGAGGCAATTTACATACTAAAGGTAGGTGTGGAATAGCATTTCTACAGCCTATGCAAGGATGTGATTAGTTAAAAATGACTTTTCCCAGTGATAGAGCCCCTATAAAAGGGTTTTCCAGGATAAACTGAAAGCCCACTGGTCATCGCCGAAGGTGTAAAATTAAAAAAAAAAAAAAAAAAAAAAAAAAAAAAAAAAAAAATGTATTCTTTCCTACCACTGGTCTGGTCCTTTTATTCAGGCACCCCCCATTACCCTTGGTGTTGGGCTAGACTCAGTAACTATGATGGGGTGGCTCCCATGACTATTGCATCCGATCACTGGCCTCAGTGGTCACAGCACTTCAAACCAGACGGTTACAGGGTACTCAGTGATTCTGGTCAGACCCATCACTGGAGGGAACAAAGGATGAGGATGGAGGGTAGGCGAGTAAAACTCTTCAAATTATTTTGTACTTTACATTCACCCGTGGTTTTTCAGTTTATCCTTTAAGTGTTGTAAGAATAGTTTATAGTGGTAAAACCTGATGACATGTTCTCTTTAAATAACCTGTTACCTCCCCCACAAAAGGAATTTAGGAAGTTCTTTATACCTGTACCTGTGATGGGTCGTTGACTCTTAGTGTAACCACGTCTTCACTAGTATACTTGATAAAGAGATGGCTTTCATCCAGTAGTTGCATTTTCCACATTCTGAGTTGTCTGAGCTGGTCAAAGTACTGAAAAAACCGCCTTTTGGCCATAGCGCTTCCATCGCGCTCTGCTCTCCGCCATAAATATACCAACAGTCTGTGCTTCAATGAATTAATAAATGGTTCTTTGTATAAATTCGCCATTCCAGTCTGAGTTTCACGTTGAACTTCAGGGTAAACAGCTGACAAAATGAGAAGGTCATCCTCATAACAGAATCGTCCTATCGTCCGTACATCAATGAAGGTGCCCTCTGCGGTCACCTGAAAAACATGAATCGTTTGTTGCTGAACAGAAAGAATAGCCAAAATGTTTTTATACAAGTACAGGCCTTGGTTGTGTGAAAGGATGATTTTATCACATTTAAAGGTCCTTGTGTCACAGAGCCTGCCGGTGTGGAGGTCTATTATATGAAGGGAATAGTCCTCTAGTGGAGACCTAGGGTTGGGAGTCACAGACTCACTGTTACGATAGATTTCATAAAAAGGTGGATATGGCTCCTCGGGAAGATAGGCCGCTGATCCCACAATGACATAACGACAGTCATCTGTAAATAAGCTGCATTCTCTGTTCAAGTGCTCCCCATTTGAAGCCACATTAGTGATATGGAGGAGAACAAAAAAGCGCTCAAATAACCGTCCGCGAATGTTCACAGACCTCTGATCATTAGAGTTTGATAAGATTTCTCCTTCGTATCCATTCAAAAGATCTTCAGCAGCTTGGCAGCCCTGATACTCGTAAATCTCTAAGGAGGTCTGATCCGAGGAAAAGGCGATAAAGTATCTACCGTCGGGGGAGAACTTGCGCAGAAAGCAGGGTGGTTTTTCCACATTGACCACTGTGTAGTTAGGAAAGACATTCTGATGAAAAATGCGAACTTGGTGCCAGTGAGAACCAGGCTTCCCAGAACTGATTTTCCGACGTTCGAGGCGATGAATTACATTTTGGTTCTGGATTCTCCTAGGACGTATCGTAGGGGCGTCATGATCCATCTTAAACATAAGGTCATCTATAAAAAGAAAATAGTAGAAATCAACAAACCCTGAACAATATAGGAACTATGTCACAAGACATCTCATAGCCATTCTATCCACAGGACATCAGATTAGTCAGGGTCCAGCACCCAAAACAATCAGGCAATGCATCCAACAAAGCCATATACAAAGGATAAGACTGGAAACGGCCCTGCTTCTAGTTAAGTGAGTTCCAGGCACCACTGCTACAGTCTAAGGAGTTCTGCGTTTAGTATGGAGCTTCTAGTCCATACAGTTCCACTCCCATTCACTTGAAAAGGGGCACAGCTGCTCCCAGCCGTATAGTTAGTAAATGGCTTCCACAAGCAGCATCAGCTAATCGGTTCATGGTTTGTATGTCAGACACCCGCCAATCTGGTACTGTATACCTATCCTGTGGATGAATGGCTTATTCGTCCACCGCTTTCAGTGTAAAGATCAGGGAACAACACGGTGGCTCAGTGGTTAGTCTTCCAGTGCTGGCTTTGAATCCTGCCAAAGACAACATCTGCAAGGAGTTTGTATGTTCTCCCCGTGTCTGCGTGGATTTTCTCCCATACTCCAAACACATACTGATAGGGAAAAATGTATATTATGAGCCCTATATGGGGCTCACAACCTACATAAAAAAATAAAAAAAAACGGCTCAGTGTAAAAATAAAGGCTATGTAATTATCCGCTATTTTAGTGGTCTGTCTGGCCGGTGTTCTGGTACTCTGACGGACCAGAACAACAAACAGCCCAGTGTAAATGTGAATGTAGCTTTATACAAAGAGCCTGTCAGTCACTACTAGCAGGGGTGGGGAAATCCTCTCATCATACATCTGGTCGTCTCAGCTACAACTACACCGTACTTTCTGATGGTCTCTGAATCAATTGGCACAATAGCTTTTCTGCTATTTTGGCTAACAGGAGAAACAAAAATTTGCATCATAGTTAGATGAATGATCTGCTCTAAAATAAAAATAAGGATAAAATATTGGCCTGTAAACCCGGGGCCACACGGTGGCTCAGTGGTTAGCACTGCAGCCTTGCAGTGTTGGAGTCCTGGTGTTCAAATCCCGCCATGGACAAAAAACCATCTGCAAGGAGTTTGTATGTTCTCCCCGTGTTTGCATGGATTTCCATCCCATATTCCAAAAAAGACATACTGATAGGGAAAAAATGTACATTGTGAGCCCTATATGGGGCTCACAATCTACATTTAAAAAAAGAAAAAAAAAAAAAATATATTGGCCTGTAAGAACCCAATGGACAGCCCTACAAACTAAGGGGGGCAGGGTAGTTTACATATTAATGCTCAGCATCTTTTTTCATATTTTCTTCCCCACCTTCCAAAATTAATACTTTTTATTTTTCTGTCAACATAGCTATATGAGGGCTTATTCTTGGCATGTTGAGTTTTAATTTCATTGGGCACCGTTTTGAGGTACATATGTTTTGATTAGCTATTATTAACTTTTTGGAGGGTCCATTAAAAAAAAAAAAAAATTGCACTTTGTTTTATGGCATCACTTTGCAGTAAAAATGAAGTGGCAACTTTGTCCAGCGGCTCATTAGCATTATGACTATGGCCTCAAAGTAAAATGTATAAATTTGTAATCATATAATACAATTACTAATCGTACATAATTAGATGTATAGGCTATTGCTTATTTACTTTCATGGGATATAGTCACTGGATTTTAAATGAATTAGATGACATTGACTGTGTCTGACTGACCATGGCTGTCAGCCATTTATGAAGTTGGACTTGAGCTATGGAAAAATAGAGGATTTGAGTTACAGAGTCCACAGCCCTGATCGTCCGCCGTGTGAATCTGGTCTAATGGGAAACCCTATACTACATTGCTATCAAAGCAGAGGTAAGTATCAATCAGTTCCCTACTTGGGGTAACACAAGAGAGGTACCATGGGGGAAACTAATGTTTGTATGGTCCATATGCCATTATGGACAAATCCACAGTTATCTTAAGACTTCAAATTGTAATGAGGGAAGACCCAGGTGAGGTGAGTAAACATAAAAAACAGTGTTACTCACCTCCCATGTTCTCCAGTGCATTCTCTTTGGGTCTCTTCTGAATGACGTTAGGGACCATTGAGGCCCAATCACAGGTCTCAGTGATCCCTGACATCATTCAGGAGCCAGGAAGAAGCCCAGGGAAGGCGAGTAAAACTGTTTGTTATATTGGCTCACCTCCCCTGGGCCTCTGCTTATTATACTCGGGGATCTAAACCGTATAATAGTAGTTTGTGTGTGGCAAAACCCAAAAATGTTGTGCATATTTTGGAAAATTTGTATCAAGAATCAGCTCAGTCAACCCTTTATATGTAAGGGTGCATTCACACTGAGTAAACGCTAGCTTATTTTGTAAAGTAAAATTACACTTGTAAATTTTGCTATCCCATTGACTTCAATGACATTTTACAGGCGTATTTTTACAGGCGTATTTTTTACAGGCGTATTTTTACACTTGTAAAAAAATATCATTGAAGTCAATGGGATAGCAAAATTTACAAGTGTAATTTTACTCTACAAAATAAGCTAGCGTTTACTCAGTGTGAATGCACCCTAACACATTTAGTATGGTTAAAAAAAAAAGACAGATGTCCATTATGTTCAACCATGGGATGGAAAAGGGCATAACTGCCCAAATTATTATGTGCCATCATGGGACATTATACTGTGTGTAGGGGCCATTATACTGGGTTGAATGTAAACAATGGTACCAGTCTCATAAAACATGTAATGGAGTAGTGGTGCAGGGAAGAAGGGTTCTCAACCTATAGCAGAAGGTAATAATCCTGCCGCACACATAGAAAGTGAGAAATAGCTAAAACTTTAGTGTTGTAATTTCAACACAAATTGATACACCATGCATAGAAGGATTATAAGGGGGCGTTCACACTACCGTCGGTGTCCGACAGGTAGTGTCCGCTCAAAATCTGTCACGGACATTAGGAGCGGACACTAGCTGTGTCCGTGACACCTGTCATTCATTTCAATGGGCATCGGGTGCGTTCTTTTGCACTCCGTGCCCGTCCTTCCCTGTCCGCAAGTGAAGATGTCCGACTTCTCAAGCGGACAGAAAAACCCTGGGTTCTTCTGTCCGCTTGAGAAGTCGGACATCTTCACTTGTGGACAGGGAAGGATGGGCACGGAGTGCAAAAGAACGCACCCGATGCCCATTGAAATGAATGACAGGTGTCACGGACACAGCTAGTGTCCGCTCCTAATGTCCGTGACAGATTTTGAGCGGACACTACCTGTCGGACACCGACGGTAGTGTGAACGCTCCCTAATATACACATGGAGCAGATCAGTAGTAGAGTTAGGACATTTCGGTCTGAAAGACCTTCATCACGCTAGATCTACAATATAACGAGAACAGAATTACCAACCAATAATCGTATCAAATGGAGCTGTAACATCCGTACAACATGGCAATAAAGGTGTGAAAAATTGAAAAAATAAAAAAAAGAAAGGAAACCATTGCTAATAAGGAAATAAACAAACCATACTAATATGCACCAAATGGAAGCAACCAAGAAGAACAAGCAAGGTATAAGGAAAGAGTGGAAAAAAAATAAACATAGAATGATAACGAAATAAGAAGTACAAGTGATCAGAGATCATGTAACTAAAAGAGAACAAAAAAAAATTATAGAAGATATAAGGGCTAGTTCACACAGGTTTTTTGCATGCGGATTTTGACACAGAATCCCCCTCAAAAAAGGCTCCGAATTCCTTTCAGTGGGAGCCGCTCACCACTTTTTTCCCCCGATAGCAATTTTTTTTAGCTAGCGGGAAATAGTAGTGACATGCCCTATATTCCCACGGACTCCACGGCTGAGACAGCTGCGGCACGTGACTCAGTCCCAATCAGACCCATTCATTTGGACCTACTCAGGAGCGGGATGCCGCAACAGGGTGCAGTGCACTGTATCGAACGACAGCCTGTCCCGGCTAGCCTCAGAAAATTCACAGCCAAAAAGGTTTCTGCCATGTGAACATACCCTAAGACTAAAGACACAATCAGGCACAGATAGGCTAAAAAGCAGGACAGAACTAACAGGAAACTATCTGAAACATAAACAAGTGCCTACAATAGGACAGAGACAAGGAGAGGTAGAACAGGAGAGAAGGGGAGAAAAGATCTGGCACAAACCCAATGCAGACTCACCTACACATGCAGAGCAAGGGGACACATGGTGCTGGTGGGCTGGGAAAGTATACAGCGTTATTTGTATAAATAACGCTAAAGAATGGCGCCAAAGGATGTAGAGAGCTCAAAAAAACTATGTCTCCAGGGAACAGGGAACCAGGAGAAACGTTCCTAGTTCCCTGTAGTGGCAAAACCGGAAGTGATGCGACCAGAAGTCGCCGTGCGTTTCACGGGTGCGTTCCAATGGTGGAACGCACCCGTGGAACGCATAATACGGCGGCCATATTGGGGAAAAAACCTAGTATGAGCGAATGCAGTTTAGCCCCTGCTCCAGTCGCTTATACTAGGTTTTTTGAGCTCCCTACATCCTTTGGCGCCATTCTTTAGCGTTATTTACTGCAGGAAGTGCCAGATAAAGACTAGGGAATAAGAAATAGCGCTGAGTAAAGAAAAAGGAGGAGGAAGGAGTAAAAGAGGGAGGCAAAATAGGCAGAAACTAGAGATAGAAGATAAAAGAGTAACATAACCATCTATAGAATGTAAGCACAAGAAAGCAAGAGAAACAGAAGTGCATATATATAATTAACAGTACATATAAATGAACATATGAATGAACAAAAATAACCTATAGATAAAAAGGGAACGAGGAAAAACAGGAGAAGAAAAGAAATAAGGAGGAAAAGAGAGAAGAATAATAGAAGTGATAAATATTCCTATAGGAAAGTGAAAAGAAGAGAAGTAACAGAGGGCAGAAGAGTCCCTGTAGGGTGACACTGAGGGGATAAAGAAAATAATGTCAATTAAAGGGGTTGTCCCATCTTAAGGATCCGATCTATACTGGTACCTTATGTAAATTGAAGATGTTTCCTAAATATATTGCTTTAGAAATTCTGCTTCCTTCTCCTGCAATTTCTCCCATTGTTTACACTGCATTGCTATAACCACGGACCTATGAGATAGGACAAGTGATCTCACTCAGTGGTGAGGAACGCCTCCCCTACTCCTCATAGTACTCATCCAGCAGGGGTTAAGACTAGAGATGAGCGAACAGTGTTCTATCGAACACATGTTCGATCGGATATCAGGGTGTTCGATGTGTTCGATTCGAATCGAACATCACGTGGCAAACTCCAAAAAAATTCGATTCCCCTCCCACCTTCCCTGGCGCTTTTTTTTGCACCAATAACAGTGCAGGGGAGGTGGGACAGGAACTACGACACCGGAGGCATAGAAAAAAATCGTAAAAAGTCATTGGCTGCCGAAATCAGGTGACCTCCATTTTAGACGAATAGTGGATTTCAAATCCGGGTCATATGAGAATGTGAACTTTGTGACTAAGAGACAGGGATAGCTGTACAGGCAGGGATAGCTAGGGATAACCTTTATTTAGGTAGGAATGTTATTAAAAATAACTTTTTGGGGCTCTATCGGGTGTGTAATTGTGATTTTTGTGAGATAAACTTTTTCCAATAGGAATGCATTGGACAGCGCTGATTGGCCAGAGTACGGAACTCGACCAATCAGCGCTGGCTCTGCTGGAGGAGGCGGAGTCTAAGATCGCTCCACACCAGTCTCCATTCAGGTCCGACCTTAGACTCCGCCTCCTCCGGCAGAGCCAGCGCTGATTGGCCGAAGGCTGGCCATTGCATTCCTATGCGAATGCAGAGACTTAGCAGTGCTGAGCCAGTTCTGCTCAACTACACATCTGATGCACACTCGGCTCTGCTACATCTGATGTAGCATAGCCGAGTGTGCATCAGATGTGTAGTTGAGCAGAACTGGCTCAGCACTGCTAAGTCTCTGCATTCGCATAGGAATGCATTGGCCAGCCTTCGGCCAATCAGCGCTGGCTCTGCCGGAGGAGGTGGAGTCTAAGGTCGGACCTGAATGGAGACTGGTGTGGAGCGATCTTAGACTCCGCCTCCTCCAGCAGAGCCAGCGCTGATTGGTCGAATTCCGTACTCTGGCCAATCAGCGCTGGCCAATGCATTTCTATGGGGAAAAGTTAGCTTGCGAAAATCGCAAGCTGACAGGGATTTCCATGAAATAAAGTGACTTTTATGCCCCCAGACATGCTTCCCCTGCTGTCCCAGTGTCATTCCAGGGTGTTGGTATCATTTCCTGGGGTGTCATAGTGGACTTGGTGACCCTCCAGACACAGATTTGGGTTTCCCCCTTAACGAGTATATGTTCCCCATAGACTATAATGGGGTTCGAAACCCGTTCGAACACTCGAACAGTGAGCGGCTGTTCGAATCGAATTTCGAACCTCGAACATTTTAGTGTTCGCTCATCTCTAGTTAAGACCGAGAAAGTGTTATACACTGCATGTGCACGAGGACGTGAAAGGTCTCTATAAGACCATACCTCATAAGGCAGCCAGAAAACCTCCATAACAAATGTGCCAGCCAGAGAGTACAGACAGAAGAGCCATGCCAGGAGAGTGCCCATGAGGAATAACAAGCAGAAAGAACCTCTATAAAGACAGTGTCAGAATGCCCAAATAAATCTGTTACCCCCCACAGTGCGGAAAAGGTGCCTTTTTCGCTGCAGATTTTATGCGGTTTTCTGAGCCAAAGTCAAGACTGGCTTGAAACAGAATGGGAAATCTATAGGAAGGTCTTATACTTTTCCCTTCTTCTCAATCCACTCCTGGCTTTGACACAAAAATACATTTCTGTAATGTGTGGATGGAATTATTTTCCAAATTGCAGCTTTTTCATTATGTGTGGCTTCAGCCTAAAAGACACCATCAAAAATGCCAAACAAAAAACAAACTTATGTGAAATCACTGTAATAAACCCTACAGTCATTTCTGTCTTTGTTGCCTTTTTTTATATGCATAAACATCAGCAATTTTTTGCTGCAGAATGTTACGGAAATGTAAAATGCTTCGGTTTTTTTTTTTACCGCAAGTGTTTCCAAAATGCAGTAGAAAAAGAATAGAATAAATGAAACACTATGCTAATACAGCATACAATGCAGGATAAAATCATGCCAAATGTGTTTGTTTATAGCTCCTGTTTCCAAAGCATTTTAATCAGCATTTATACAACCTGAGCATGCATTAGCTCCCTATGTTATTGTATGGGGAAAAAAAAACCTTTTTTTAACAAAAAAAATACCTAGCAAAAAAAACACACACAACAACAACTAAAAACAACACAGATTTTTAGCACTGTGTGGATTTTCTTTTTTTTAATCCTCACCCACTTTTCTGGAAATGTAAAGCAGTGGCCCATATTTACTAATCCTGCTGCGCCTAGAAAGTGGCTAAAAATGCACCTCAATTTGAATCATTTTTGGCATATAATGGCTTGTCTCAGCTTCTGCACTCCGCTTACCACTTTTTTTTTTTTAAGCGATTGGCAGTGCAGATTGGGAATCAAGGCCAGGCAAAATTTGGACGCCCCATCTATCAGATTTACCACGCCAGATTTGGAAATGGCAGCGTTTCCGCAGCACAATTTTTACTGCAAAGTGGGCATGGGATTTGCTAGAATGCCCAGGACAGTACTGGAGAGGGGGTCTGGAAATATGGATTTTAGACGGTCGTCTCTTTGCAGGTTTCAATCGGTGGTGAAACTCACAAAATTCACACTCAATCACAATTACTTCTCTTTTGAAGACTGCATCTATCTACAGCAGACTGCCACCGCAATGGGGAGTAAAATGGCGCCACAGTACGCTAATCTTTTCATGGCCAAGCTTGAGAGTGACTTCCTATCCACCTGCACCACCAGGCCCTGGGCCTACTATCGCTTCATCGACGGTATCTTAAATCATTTGTACTGGTTCTGAACAACAGCTGAAAACCTTTCATGAACAATTTAACCAGTTCCATCCCACCATCAACCTGACGCTCAATTACTCCTTCTCTGAAATAAAATTTCCTGGACACAGTCATCAAGATACAGGAAAACAAAATTTAAACACCACTGTATCCAGTGGCGTAACTACCGTGGTAGCAGCTGCCACAGGGCCCGGGACATTAGGGGCCCGGCAACAACCGCTACCCCTGCGGGGTTTTTTTTCCTTACTAGGCTCCTAAATATCCCCACACCCTCAAGGGCCCCATACTTTCCCTACCATAAGGAGAAGATCGGCTTCTTGTAAAAGCTTCCGCACACAGCAGCTTCCTGTTCCGCCCCTCCCCCTTCTCAGTATCGGACTGTGAATGGAGACATCCTGTGTGATGTATCTGCTCTCTTCACTGCTAGACAGAGCTGCACAGCCAGGTGTAAATATATTTTTGGATAAAATATGTATAGATGTGTATATGTGTTTACATTATGTGTCTTATGTACTGCGTGAGTCCTGTATGTGTGTAGATAGGTGTGTGTATATGTTGTATATGAATGTATGTGTGTCAGTAGATGCGTATATGTGTAAGTATATACAGCATATCAATGTCTGTGTATCTATCTATCTACCGTGTCTATCTATCTATCTATCTATCTATCTCTATTTGCTTATATACATGTCTACCATTATACATACTAGAATTGTATTTTATAATGTGATGTTTAGGCCCGGTTCACATCTGCGTTCAGGTCTGCGTGGAGTCTGTTTAGGACCCCCCAAACAGAAACCTATACGCATTAAAAAGCGGTTACTTTCAGGGTCTCCAATTATTATACTCTGGGTTTCGAAAAGACCCCAGAGTATAATAATTGTTCATGGGTGTTCATTATGGGGCATAATGGTGTGTGTAGGGGCCACTATGGGGCATAATAGAGCGTGCAGGAATGTGGCGGAGGTCGGTCGAGGTCTTTAGTGTCAGTCAGGAAAGTTCGCAACGGGGCCCCGCCATTCCTAGTTACGCCACTGACTGTATCGGAAACCAATTGACCGCCCAACCTACCTAAGATGGGATAGCTTTCATCCTAAACACATAAAGAACTCCATTGTCTACAGCCAGACTATCAGATACCATCACATATGTTCAGACCCTAGAGACCTTGGGGGCCTCAAAAAACACATTCTTGAGGCAGGGTTACCGTCCAAAAACAATTGAAAACCAAATCACCAGAGCCACCAGAATACCAATATCAGCGTTATTAAAATACAATACCAAACAGGAAAACAATCGGGTGCCCCTGGTTGTCATATATAACCCACACCTGGAGATGCTGAGAGGAATCACACTTAAATGACATCAACTACTGTAAAAATACGACCCTCTAAAATCCATATTTCCAGACCCCCCTCTCCTGTGCTATAGACAGCCACCAAACCTCAGGAATATGGTTATTAGCAGCTCATTAGCAGCTCACGGTCACCTCCAACTAACACAGGAACATTTCCATGCGGATAGAAAAGGTGCAAAACCTGCCCTCACATACCGACCACTGACAAGATAGAGATACCAAACTCTAACAGGGACTATAAAATCCCAGGTACGTTCACCTGTAACACACCTAATGTAGTGTATTTAATAATATGAACCAAATGTTCCACTGAAAATTTGTATGTTGGAGAGACTGGTCAGAAGCTTAGAATGTGAATTAACTTAAATCCCCATACTATTAGAGAACAAAGAATGGACTTTCCCGTGTCAAAACATTTCAGCAATGAAGATCATAATATCACCAATGACATGAAAATTTTGGTTTTAAGAGGGAATTTTATATCAAGGAAAGAGAGACGGAGTTATGAGTACAAGTTTATGACCCTGCTCCAAACATTGCTAGAAGGGATGAATCTGTCACATGGGTTCATGGCATCCTACAGAAATCACTGAACTGAGACAGCCATAAGAGACACTCTGAACTGATAAGAACATTACAAACTGATGAGTTGTTTATTTGTATGTACCAATAACCTTCTTCCACCCTCCCTCCTAGAATTCTATTCCTGAGTGTCCTTTTGTACATAAATATGCATCCTTCAGGAATTGTTTTTAGATATACCTGAAGAAGTCCAGAGCTTCGAAACATTGTAATCTGTCATCATTATTATTTAGCCATTAAAAAAAAAAAAAAAAACTACTGTTTTTTATATTCCCTACTCACTGGCTAACACGGTACAAAAACAAACATTTTCCTTATAAAAAATTGAAGTCTTAATAGTGTCCAGTATGTTTGTCAATTAACAAAATGAATTGAATGAACAAAAGAAATCTAAATCCCATCCATATTTGATGTGACCACCCTTTGTAGGAGCAGTTCTAGAAGTGATGATATTGTCCTGATCTCAACACCATCAAGTCTGTCCGGAATTACATGAAGAGACTGAAGGATTCGAGCACAGCTACATCCACAGAAGATGCACATAACATTAAAACACTGCTGACACCCTCAGACACCACCTCCCCCGCCGCCCTCTCCTATGGAGGTCTGCAATTCTCACACACTCCCCGCCCCAACAATAAACCTGGTGGAGGTGTAGGCGTCCTCCTGTCAGACAATTGCTCATTCACCCCAATCCAGCCACCACCTGCCCTCACCCCCCCCTCTTTGAAGTGCACGCGGTTCGTATCTACTCACCCTCCAATCTCCAACTGGCCCTCATATATCAACCGCCTGGACCTACTGCCGCCTTCATCGACCATTTCACCACCTGGCTCAAACACTTCCTATCCACAGACACCCCCACCATCATCATGGGTGATTTCAACATCCCATTAACACAGACTACCCCCCCCCCCCTGCTTCCAGTCCCCTGTCCCTCACTGCTTCTTTTGGTCTCTCCCAATGGTCCTCCTCTGCCACCCACATAAGGGGGGACACACTAGACCTCATATTCACCCGCCTCTGCTCCATATGCAGTCTCTCTAACTCCCTGTCCACACTCTCTGACTACAACCTACTGATATTCTCTGCCCTTTCCTCTCTAATAGACCCCCCAATCCCTAAACCAACAGGCCCCCGCAGGAACCTCAACCATCTTGACATCCGCACACTCTCAGAATCTTTCCTACCACTTGCTGATATATCCTCACTCCAGGACGCAGGTGCCGCTGCTGCCTTCTATAATACCACCATCACCTAAGTTCTTGACTCTGTGGCCCCCTTCACTACCACTAGAGCCCGACCAATCAATAGGCAACCCTGGCACACCGACTTGACTAAAAAACTGAGACGTGCCTCGCGGGTTGCAGAACGCCTCTGGAAGAAAAGTCACTCCCAGGAGGACTTCCTCAGTTACAAAGAGGCAGCTCTCGCATTTAAGAACGCATTCACATCTGCACTCTCTTGCAATCCCAAACAGCTATTCACCACCTTCAACTCCCTCCTCCCTCCTACTGTGCCCCCTCCAACATCACTTATCTCAGCTGACGACTTTGCCTCTTACTTCAAAACTAAAATTGACACCATCAGAGACAGTCTCACTCTACTCCCCCGACAACCACTCGCTACTCCTCATCCTTGACTTGTTTCTCCACCATCACTGACAAAAAACTCTCCTTCCTAATCTCTAAATCTCATCTCACCTCCTGCGCACTTAACCCGATCCAGTCACACCTCATTCCCAAACTCACTGAAGTCATTACTCCAGCCCTAACCCATCTCTTCAACCTATCCCTAGCCAATGGATCCCTCCCCTCCACCTTCAAAAACGCCAAAGTCACACCTATACATAAGAAACCGTCCCTTGATCAGTCCTCTCCAGCCAACTATCGTCCCATCTCACTGCTCCTGTACGCCTCAAAACTACAGGGGCAGTACAGGAGGAGGGACGGTCTCGCCAGAAGAAGTGTGGCAGGGATAAGTATCTAGTATGGGTCGGGGGTTGGGCTGAGTAGGTAGGGAAGGATGGGATAGTTAGAGAGACAGGGAGGGGAGAGAGGAAGGAGGAGGAAGAACGGTGAAAGGGTTATTGAGGAAGTTAGATAGCAGGAAGGAGTACTCGCTCATCTCTATTTATTAACCCATTAGTAGCAATAACAGACATTAAAAAAAAAATGCAACAAACTAGAATGTGCCATTTTTATGACGGGTCTGTAAATTAAAATTGGGGGTGGCCATTTTAAGGTATAGCACATATTCTATAGTGACAGATATGTAACCAGTCCCTAAGCACAACACCTAAACCAGACAGCCTCCACAACTTGGTTTTAGTAGTAAGTCCAGTGTAAAGGAAGCAGTACAGTGGCTCAATGGTTAGCACTGCAACTTTGCAGTGCTGGGGTCCTGGGTTCGAATCCTGCTAAGGACAACATCTGTAAGCAGTTGTTATGTTCTTTCCGTGTTTGTGTGGGTTTCCTCCCACACTCTAAAGACATACTGATAGGGTAAAAAAAAAAAAAAAGTCTAGTGTAAGTAAGGTTGCAAAAAGAGCTAGTGAGTTATATCTTTTCTATTAAGAACCACCAATTCCTCCTGACAAATAAGACACATTATAAATATATATTTTTCTTCCATCTGTTCAGAAAATTCAAGTAATACAAAGGGATTCCCTACACAGTGAACAATTTTAGATGAGTCTGGTCCTGGAGGTGTATAATACCTGGGGCTTCTTAGGGTTTAAGAGGAAAATTCTCAGTAAGAAGGTTAATTATGGAATGCTTGACAATGATTTAAAATCTCTTCATGCCTAAGGTAAAATATTAACATAAGTATTATTAATGTGTTATTTTATCCATTTTGTACAGTTAATTCCTATCATATAATTTCCAGCCAGCTATGTAATTCCCTTGTCTTTCATAACACTGTTCTTCAGGTGTCAAGCATTCTCAAGAATTGAAGAGCAGACTATATAGACAGAGTAGGACCTTTACATTATATTAGCACCTGAGAAACGCATGATATGTAGAGAAATATCACCAATTAAAATAATAGGTTTCAAATGTGCATTTTAGATAACTATCAGTTGAGTTATGTTATTAGTATTTTTTTCATTAAAGTTGGGACTATAACTTGTTCAATCGTCAAAAGATTGCCTTTAGCTTGACTTTTAGATATGGGATGTCCCTCACTCCTTACTAAAACCACCCAAACTACAGTAAATATTGACTTTGGAATAAACGCACAAAACGCTTGATTTTGGGTGTCAAAATGGCCACAGCTTTATTAAACTCACAGAAGTAAGTAATCACAAGAGTCAGGTGAAGTGCTAGATCATTGGGATTCACAAATACTGTGAGATCCCCAGCTGTCTAACATACTGCACCCGACCAGACAGCAATAAAGGGGCAGCACATTCCGGTTTGCAATTATAGCAGAGCCAGTACACTTTAAGGGTGGTTTCACTTGAATTTACGCTCTGCTCATTCAGACACGTAAACACTAGAGATGAGCGAACACTAAAATGTCCGAGGTTCGAAATCCGATTCGAACGGCCGCACACTGTTCGAACGGATTTCGAACCCCATTATAGTCTATGGGGGGAAATGCTCGTTTCAGGGGTACGCAAAATTCGATAAAATTATACTTACCAAGTCCACGAGTGACGGTCGGGCTGGATTCTCCTTGAAGTCTTCTCCCGGTGCAGCGCCCCCACGGCATCTTCCGGCTGGAATTCACTCTGCCTAGGCATCGGGGCCTAGGCAGAGCCGACTGCGCATGCAAGGGCAGAGTGAATTCCAGCCGGAAGACGCTGCGGGGACGCTGCACGGAGAAGACTTCTAAAGGTAAGAGAAGAACCAGCGTTGATTGACAGAATGTATTGCATCGAACCTTAAACTTCGAACAGCTAGTAGTGTTTGATCGAGTACGAGTATTTCAAATACCGTAGTATTCGATCAAACACCTACTCGATCGAACACTACTCGCTCATCTCTAGTAAACACGTGTCAAAGTGACCGCTGTAAAACAGAATCCCATAGACTTCAATGTGTGCCGGTCTTACGCGCGCTACACATTGAAATCAATGGGTTATAAAGACTCCCATTGTTATTTTAAAAAAGGTTTCTTCATAGAAATATTGAAATTATATGTTTTAATAGCACCCATTAATCTTCTAAATGTATAGGTCTGTGCATGTCATTCTTTTGAAGCTTACCTAGACATGCATACTCAGCAGAATATAGTACAGCTTCTGCGGGATCCCTAGTGATAGAAGTAGGGATATCATTTAGTTTGGACAAATGTTTTCCTTTTGCTTCTCAGAGAGAAAAAAATACCAAACCAGAAGCATTTTTGCGTGACTAAGGCTAGGTTCACATCTGTGCTTGGGTTTCCGTTCCATCCGAATGGAAACCTAATCTGCATAAAAAAGCAGTTACCTTAGGAAACTCGCGGACCACATCCTACTAATATTATAAATGTGAAAGTTTGTGTGTTTGGATGTTTGTGAGTTTGGATGTTTGTTCCTCAATCACGCTAAAACGCCTGGACGGATTTGCGTACAATTTTCCACAAACATAGTTTTCCCTTAGGATTGAGTCAAAGGCTACTTTTGGTGCCACTAAACAACATGGCTTCCTAGCAGGAGACTCACAAAAGCAGGACTCCTAGCCCCAGCTATAGACTCCCACACACTGCCTGGCATTTCCTGCCACAACCTGCCTGCACACTCCTTACTGTCACCTCAGGAGTCGCCCTCACTCTACTCACTCACATTTACATATAGCTTTCCACTATATAACACATCACATTGTCTGTATCACGACATACACAATATAACACATCACATTGTCTGTATCACTACATACACAATACAACACATCACATTGTCTGTATCACTACATACACAATATAACACATCACATTGTCTGTATCACGACATACACAATACAACACATCACATTGTCTGACACAATACAACACATCACATTGTCTGTATCACGACATACACAATACAACACATCACATTGTCTGACACAATACAACACATCACATTGTCTGACACAATACAACACATCACATTGTATCACAACATACACAATACAACACACCACATTGTCTGACACAATACAACACATCACATTGTCTGTATCACGACATACACAATACAACACATCACATTGTCTGTATCACGACATACACAATATAACACATCACATCACATTTGCTAGCCCACCAAACTTTTTAAAGCACTTTTACATTTTCACATGTCTGTGTCCGCCCAATTCTCAAATCACCGCAGACGAAGTCGCGGGTAAAAGCTAGTATACTATAAGGGGGTCTGCGTGGTCTCCGTTCAGTTTCCGCCCGAAAAGGGCGAAAAATGTGGAGAGAAAAAACACTGCTTGCAGCACTTTTGTCTCCGCATTTTTCATGCAGAGGGGAGCAAGATCCCCATATGGAGACCTGGCGCAGATGTGAACCGAGCCTTGGAGAGCCTCACTAGAATGACATGTGCAGATCTACCTTAAACACAAGAGGGTGCTATTACAAGTAGATAATTTTGTTATTTATTTGTTATGTATTTTTTAATAACAATACTTTACAAAGTGACTCTATGGGGTTGACATTACATGCAACTTTTTTTTTGCTTTGGGAGCGTTTGGTACATGGTCTGATTTGTACTTGCAATTTGTCCTAGTGATAGTCTTATTTTGCGAGCAGCTTGCTCATGAACATATTCTGCAGCGCTCGGAGCAGGTGAAGCTGGAATACATGTAATAAATTCATTTAAGAATCATTCTCAGGTTACTTAACTTAAATTGTCTGTGAACGCAGCAGGACATAAATATGGAAAGATAAATAGTTGGCAACTGATGAAAAAAGAATAAATTGTTCGCTGCTTACTTCATATTCATGAACGCATTGTGCTAGGCTTTCTGTGCTGACCACTTTCATATTTACAGGATCGGTGATGTAAATGTAACTGTCATCCCACCTTATTCATTAATCTTTTAATTCATATGTTAATATGTGGACCCACAGTAAGTGCAGCAAGTCAGATTTATTGGTATCTAGGAACGAAAGAGAATGAATGAGTTGGAACAATTGCATATTATACAATATGGCACACATATATATACCATAATCTGAAAATAGGATAATCATATAATGGGGCTATTAAAGGCCTATTATTTCTCCATTTTAAAGCTTATTTTTGACTATTACTTTGACACCCACATAATAGGGTAGTGAAGAAGGATTGTAGCAGCAGTGGCAAGAAGGAGCGTGAGCCTTGAAAAGAGACGTGAATTCATAGGCAGCATATTTTTCAAGTAATATTAGCTCAAGTGGCTCAATATGGGATTACATCAGTCTAATTTAAGCTGCGAGTTCCTAGTGCAAAGAACAACTATTTACTAGAAGTGAGTATATAATAGTGAACTCATTAAATAAATATTAATAAATACAATTTACTAAGCATCTACAATCCAAAAGGGGTCTCATCATATACAATGGCGCAAATTTATTAGGCCTGGTACATCCCCCGTCAGTCTTAATAAAGGCACTGACTTGGTCAGGAACACATGATTTATGAAGAGACTCTGGCCTGCTCAGAATGGAGATTTATGCCAGTTAGGTGTAGAAATCTGGCTTATGTTATAATAAATATGTTGAGCCGAGGCAACCCTGTCCTGCCCTGCTCCACCCACATTTGCACAATGTGGCAACCTATGGTTGTGACCAGTTTGGCACTAGTTATACTGGGGTGTAGAGATTAAGGCTATGGCCCAACGTAGCGGAAGCACAGCTTTTTTTGTTGCAAATTTTCTTGCGTTTTTTTTTTGTTAGCCAAAGCTAAGAATGGCTACAAAAGGAATGGGTACTCTATAAGAAGTTCTTATACTTTTCCCTTCTGCTCAATCTACTCCTGACTTTGGCTCAGAAAACCGCAACAAAATCTGCAACAAAAATAGCTGCGTTTCTGCAATGTGGGGCCTCAGCCTAAAGGTGTCCCCCCCCCCCCATCTACCTCTCTCAGCAGTTTGCCTGCTGTCTCTTCTTCTCACTTACTGTATTCTTCCACAAACTGGTGGACGGGCTTACTAGATAGAGACATATCCTTTACTATGAAAATTATGTATTATCATTACTAGAAATCTAATATAAAATAGAGTAATAAAGTGTGCACAGTAAATGTATATTACATTACACAGGGTTGTATAGAATGGTCTTGCAGACTAACTTTATCTTTTTTACAGAGCAAACTAACTACTGACCTGTCATAAGGTACATAACAGCAAATGTATTTAGGAAACTCTTGAATTTTTGAAGATCGCAGTATAGATAGAATCTTTGAGATCGGAATACACCTTTAAGGAATCTAACATTTCTGTGTCAGATGTAAGACATGTGGGCTTTACTGCATGTGGATTCCAAGTTTGTGGTGCCTAGAATAGTTTCAAGTTGGTAGCAGGACTCAGCAGCGATGATTTTCTTCCCCTGATGGAAATGTCACTCACTAAGTGCTACTTGGTCTCCCATCTTCTCTACATAATTTAATGTGACTGTATAGGGCCCATGCACACAGAGGAAATTGGCAGTGACACTTTTATAGTGCTACCAGAACTTCTTTCTATTGAGTAGCAGTCAGTATAATGATAAAACAGGTCTATGATTAAACAACCTGTTAACATTAAAGAATGGATAAGGCAGGTAGCCACTAAACTAATGGAGTGGTCAGACTTAAGGCCATCTGTTAAAATAATAGTCATGAAAAGATTAAAGGTATACTACCATTATTACAAATTTCAAATACATGGAATTAGTACTTATTGTAGAGTAGTAAGAACCATTAAATTATTCCTTTTCACTATGTATCTAGAACCCCTGGTATAAAGGTCACAAATATGACGTATTTATTACAACAGTGGTTTTTGACTTATGTCCACCCTTCCTTGAAAGATTTGGAAAACATGGTACTATAGGTTACAGCTTGGAAGCAACCAGGCAAAGGACTTACTGTAACAAGTAAGGTAATGGACTAGTGGGATGAAAGGACTAAAAGGGTCTTTAAATATGTTTTTCCCTATCAGTATGTCTTTTTGGAATATGGGATGGAAATCCATGCAAACACGGGGAGAACATACAAACTCCTTGCAGATGGTTTTATGCCCTTGGCAGGATTTGAACACCAGGACTCCAGCGCTGCAAGGCTGCAGTGCTAACCACTGAGCCACCGTGTGGCCCCTCCCTTGGCAGGATTTGAACACCAGGACCCAGTGCTGCAAGGCTACAGTGCTAACCACTGAGCCACCATGTGGCCCCTCTTTAAATATGTTTTTATCTAATCAGGATATATGGACAAATAGAGCTGTGTACGACTTTTTCATGTGGAAGGTTCAATTCAAAAGAATGGACACTCCATAGTTCCCCTTATAGTTAAGGGGGTCTACTGGACTCTGTATGTGATCACTGTTGTAGCGTTGTTATGTCCACACCCATTCAAACTTATGTGCCTTCCACTCGCACACTGCGGTGCAAGAGGCATCTTCAGTTTTGATTCCTTGCTTAGAGTTTTTGTTGCTCTGTCTGAACACTGAGCTATTCCCTCAACTCGGTAATTGATTTTCAACCACACCCATCTCCTTCAACTTGGTTTCTCTCTGCCCCTCTAATAGTTAATTTTAACCTTACCTGTGTGATTGGCAGCCTATCTTCCTATAAAGTCTGGGGTGGGTTCTTTCTTTCTATTTATTACTTGTTTACATTCACATTGGTGCTTGCTATTGCGTTGTGCATGCTAGCTATTTACTCTTGCTGTTTGTTACCTGTATTCTTACTCCTGATCTCCAGCTTTACCTTTTGACTACCCTCTTGGATTCTGATTCTGTACAGCATTGCTTGAGTGTTACTGACCTCCCTTTTGTTGTGGTTTGTCTTGTCTGCGTTCTGTATCACCACCTCTATCTAGGAAGAGTTTTGCTGCACAGTTATCATCTGTTGCCTAGGACAGTTCAGGCAAGTAGGCGGTGGGGGGGGGGGGGAGTCATCTTAGGGCTCACTGTCTTGTTGAGCCCTTCCCCCAAGAGTTCATCATCAGTAACTGGGGAATTGCTCCTCCAGCAATCCCCTTACAAGCGGTCCGCCTATAGGTTGTTCTGGTCCTCCAACGCAAGTGTGAACCTAGCATAAACCAATAATACTGTATGTGAGCATTCTCCTATGTGGATTGTGTAGTTTTATTCATCCATACCAATTTTCTGCATTTGCTACATGTACATATTTTGTGTACATTTTTATTGCTCACTTCGTAAACACCACAATTATCATGTTGCTTTTTTTTCTTATTTGTGAATAGCCATACTCTCCTATTGTTTTTTTTCTGTTTGTCTTTATTCCTTCTTCCTGATGGTCTGTTTGTGCTACATTATTATTACCGAATTTACTGCGTCTACTGAAAATTAAAAACAAATGTTTGACATAGAGTTTCTAAATTCTGGTGGAAGTGTTCCATGACTACTACATGTGTAACACGTAAGGGACACTTTCTGCAAATGCTCTTGTTTAGAAGACTTGATACAAAGCCAAAGATGCTTATTAAATGGAAATTATTGACCTGTAAAATGGTAAAAAAAAAAATCAAACATGAGAAGATAGAGGAGAGCTTGGAAAGCAGCACAATTCAACATCTGCTACAAATGTAGGATGTAGTTTATTTGCTGGATGGCAAAAAGATTGGCTAGCTAACGATTTCTGTTCTTGCTCACTTAAAGGTGTGCAACGCTCATAGAGCTCTCGATTAGCTTGTGACCTTCGTGCAGAAAAACAACTCCCCACGGAAATGGCTTACAGTCCCTTTCATGGCAAGCATAAACTAGTTACTTGGAAAAGAGCCTCAAGAGATTCATTTAGGATCTTGACTTACTGGTAAATTGTAAATAAATTTGTCTACTGCGCCTATAATACAAGGCATGTTCTGGCAATAGGATTTAATGCTCTTTATTATCCATGTAGCATTGGGGTAATTGAAATAAATCACAATACAAAGCCAACTTGAAAGCTTTCATCTTTTTTGTCTTTTCTTAGATAACTGTAAATAGTGTCTTCTACAATAAAGTGTGAAAATGTGTATTTGTCTGTTTTATATATAATCATCCATAATATGGGATTTTAATGTTGTCCAAGGGTCACTAAGTATTCTTTTTCTATGCATATAAAACTAAAGGGTTGGCTATTTGTAAATATTCAAGCAAAAGCTTATCTGTATTTTCATTAAAAACTGTTATAAAAAGGTTAAAAAGTAACAAACATTTGAAAAAAAATAAATATTGAATCATTTTTAGTAGTTTGTATATATCTGAAGTTCTTTTTTAGGTCATACAGTACGTTTAGTCATAAACATGAAATTTAAGATTAAAAAAAAAAAAAAAATGCTTTGATACAAAATTACATGAAGGCGCTCATAACAGTTAAGTGCTTTGCGGCATTTTCACAATGTGCATGGCACGTACTGTCAAGAAAGTTATAAGATTTTTACATATTTTCATATTATTTTAAAGTTTTACTTGTGTTTAATAAAATGGTGAACATCTTCTTAGTATTGCTATTGATCATGTGAATGAAGTCATGACGGCAGTAACATTAACATTATCCACCATGCTGTATGTTGTTTTTTTTTTGTTTTTTTTTGTTTTTTTTAATATAAACCTTTGTGGTCAAAAATAACACATCCAGTGCATGTTCAATGTATTGAGCCTATTAAAAGGCTGAGGCCCCACACTACAGCATGTCAATTATACCTACAGCAATGTCGACGGTTTCCTTATAGACATAATGGAAGAAGAGAGTTCACAGAGGAAACCTCTGAGGACTTTCTGTGAAAAGTTTTGCTGGAAAAACCATGATGCGTTGCTGCCGTGGTATCTCCCACAGCGCTTTATTTTTGCGTGGAGCTTTACGGTAAGTTCACACAGTTTTTTTTTGGTTAGGATTTTGAGGCCGTATCCGCCTCAAAATCCTGACCAAAAAGCTGTCTCCCTTTGAAATCAATGGGAGCCAGTCAGGTCTTTTTCCCGAGAGCCGGTTTGTTTCAGCTCTCGGAAAAACAAGTGAGGTGCTCATTCTTCAGGGTGATTCACCTCACGATTTGGCCTAAAGACACTCCCTCCTACTGACTAAGCCCATTCATTGGGCCTAATCCAGAGTGGAGTGCGCAACTAGATGCCGTGCAGTGCACCGCATTCAGCCGCGTCTATCTCAGGTTCCGGTCCAAAATACTCCGTTTGAACTTACCCTTAAATTAAAAAAAAAAATTAAGTAAACCTGGTTATACAAAAAAAAATGAAATAAACCTGGGACACACAGAGTGAAAATGCTTTATCTGGCACTACAGAAACACTGTCAGAACAAACAGTCTCTGCATAAAGGATGAGATTTTAATAGATATCTGTAGCAGAAATGGACCTGTGGTGCAAATTTGACCAATTAAGGATCACAATATTACAGTATATGTACTGACTGCAATGAGGAGCTTTACAATCTTGTATGGCATATTCCCCCAGAGCTCCATAGCCACTAGGTATCTGCTATTTTATACACCAGGAACCTGGCAACAGTGTCCATGATTGGAGACAACTTCAATCACAGACAACTAATCCTTCAAATTCAGTGATCAAATGCAAACATGGCATCTGAGAGGTTTCCGTCACCCTTTTGGCTACGGAACGGCTCTTCTTCAGGGGAATCATGAAAGCTGTTTTATGGCTATGGCAGCAGGAAGTATTTTAATGGCTTCCAGGCCTGCCAATGCTATATAACTTTTCAGACCTGACTATAATATTGCAATCTAATAATCACTGATTCAAATCCAAAAAAAAAAAAAAGTAGCGTGCTGCAGCCAAAAAGTGCTGCAGAAGCACATCGCGTTCATATGATGCTGGTGTGAGCATCATTCAGTGCAGTTCCTCTGTAGTTCCTCCATTTGTGTCTCCTGGCATCTCCCACCATTCCCTCTTCTACCTTCCCTGAACTCCTTATTCTATTTTTTATACTGTCTCTTCTGCCTAA
Organism: Leptodactylus fuscus; assembly: GCF_031893055.1. Classification (NCBI taxonomy): domain Eukaryota; kingdom Metazoa; phylum Chordata; class Amphibia; order Anura; family Leptodactylidae; genus Leptodactylus; species Leptodactylus fuscus. Next base: position 63,028,013 of record NC_134269.1, read on the forward strand.
CCAATGCTTCCTCATCCCCTTCCCGCTGGCTGCTGATTAAGGAATAAGCCTCCTAACCAGCACCAGACTCTTTTTGTGGATTTTTTTTTTTGCATTCTGCTTTTGTTACATCCCTATGCTGGCGCAGAGCTTCATTCATTGATGTAAGTTACTAATTGGTCCTCTGCACATTTTTTTTGGCTGCAGATTTTTTATTTCTTTTAATAAATCTAAATCTTAGTTAGAAATGCAGTACAGGTAGTCCTCGGGTTACGACGTTTTGTGGTTACGTCTAGAGATGAGCGAGTAGGTCCTTGCTAGTCAGGAGTGCTGGCAGCTTGCATTTATGCAGGAGCTGACTTTATCTCATAGGAATGCATTGGCCAGCGTTGATTGGCCAGTGTACAGCATTCGGCCAATCAACGCTGGCCAGGAGGCGGAGTCTAATATTGGACAACAATGGAGACTGCTGTGGTCTGATCTTAGACTCCGCCTCCTCACAGACGAGCCTCCAGCAGAACCAGCGTTGATTGGCCGAATGCTGTACACTGGCCAATCAACGTTGGCCAATGCATTCCTATGAGAAAAAGTCAGCTCCTGCATAAACGCAAGCTGCCAGCTCTCCCTGTACAGTACATTATTTAGTGTGCAGTGGCTTGGAACCGAAGAAGACTGTACTGTACATGGCACAGTCTTCCTCGGTTCCGAGCCGCTGCACACTAAATCACGTTGATCCTTTCCTACGCGGCGTCGTATGGTACAGTTACATATGTTTCCGACTTACGTCGAAATTCGGTTTATGATGCCGCGTAAAAATGGATCAACGTCGTAAGTCAAGGACTATCTGTATATAGATTGGAGTCTTTATCTATAGAAAAATTTTAGATAGCTTTTAGGACAGTGCCTTTTATTGTAGTTCACACACAAGCCGTCTTCCTGTGTGCATCCTGTGGCATTGAGCGCAGAGTCGGCTTTCTAGCGGTGTATTACACCTCACGTGCCTGAGGACGTGAAAGGTCCTCTTTAAAGGATTATCTTATTTCTATATCATAAAATATTGCCAATACCTGCCCTGTAAGGGTGCATTCACACTACGGAACGCCAGCGTGTATCACAGCCGTACACGCCGGCGTTACAGCAGGGCTGCCGGACACTTCCCATTCATTTCTATGGGAGCCGGCATGCGAGCGCTCCCCATAGAAATGAATGGAAAAAAGCAGTCCATTCATTTCTATGGGGAGCGCTCATATGCCGGCTCCCATAGAAATAAATGGGAAGTGTCCGGCAGCCCTGCTGTAACGCCGGCGTGTACGGCTGTGATACACGCTGGCGTTCCGTAGTGTGAATGCACCCTAAGAGGGCAAGTTACAGCATTAAGACGTATAAACTATGAGAGCAGCTCAGGGTACACCTACAAGTTTAGGGATTATGAAGGAAGGGACACAAGAATTGAGCCCCCAATTGTCCCCAATCTTAAAAGTTAGTGGGAAAATAATATTGGATTTGCTGTACCCACTGCTGGATAACTTTTAAACCAATAAGGTGCATTAGTTCCAGAGGAACTGTAGCTTGTGGGACCGTGTGCAATTGTGTAACCCCTCAGAAGGGGTGAGAATAGGTTTGTCTGCGTTGAGAATACGCTGTTGGTCAAATACAAGGATAAAAGAGATTACCGCAATTCGTGGCACACTATGCACATCCTGGCAAATTTCTACATTAACTCTGTCCACTCATCCATTTTTCTAAGTGCCCCCATACAATGTAGTTCTCCGACAGTCACTATAACAACCTCTCCAATTGCCCCACAGTATGAAGTCCCTCTCCTGGATGCTCAATTTAAACTAGAGGGGGACATTAAATTTGGGAAGCTAGATGGTGGCATTAAACCATGGGGGTAATTGGATGCGGACATTAAACTGTGGGCTGCTGGAGGGGGACATTAAACGGAGCAACTAGAGGTGGCATTAATCAGTGGAGATAGCTGGAGGGTGACATTAACCTGGGGTAACTAGAGGCAGACATGTCCCCCTCCAGCTACCCCCACAGTTTAATGTCCTCCTCCAGTGTCCTCAGTTTAATGTCCCCTTCCAACTTGTCCCCAGTTTAACGTCCCAGTCCAGCGACTCCCACTGTTTAATGTCTCCCTCCAGCTGTCCCCAGTTTAATGTCATGCTCTTTCTGCCCCCTTAGTTTAATGTTGATCTTCATCTGTCCCCGGTTTAATGTTTCCCTTCATCTGTCCCTAATATAATGCCCCTCTCCATCTGCCACTTTTTAATTCCCCCTTTATCTGCCCCAGTTTAGCCCCTTCCCAACTTCCGCCGTACTAGAACGGCGGATGCCGGGTGTTTAAATATGGCGGCTGCCATAGCCACCGGGTGTCTACTGTTTTATACATTAGACACCCAGCGCTAATGTCCCCGGTTGGTGCCCACACCGATCGGGGGAATTAACCCCTCCAGCACCTCGTTCAAAGCTGATCAAGGCGCCATTTTGCCACTATTTATGCTGTGGCAGAGGCAGGAGTTTGGCACAGTGTGACTCAGTCTGGCAAGTCCTAAACCAATAGTTATTAAGTTTAGATTGCATGTTATGTTGTATTGGCACATTTTACAACTTCTGACTAATGACTTATCAGTACATAACACTTTGAATTGTCATTGCGTGGTTATAGGTTTTGAGGTTTCCGAAAGCAGGAGGTGGGCATCACTGTGCCAGTCAAAGTGCAGTTTCTTTCCCTGAGGAATGGTCTACTGGTTCTACTTGCACGTCATACTATAGTACAGCTGCTTGTATCATCATGTCCTCTATTGTGAACACATCAATGTAGGCAGAAAGTTGTCCAATGAAGACCGCTGTATAGACTGTGACCAGATGACCACCTTCTGCTACCAGAGCAGAGGGTGTAACTTCCATCTTTTTAGTGTCTTCTTATATAGTACAGGCTGTACCCTGCCTAATGTCTTACCTTGGATAGCATCATTTAGTAGAAGACTACTGCTACCGCTGTTCTCAATAGCATCCGAGTTTAACTAAACAGGGGGTTGCATTCATACATTTCATAAAACAAAAGACAAATGAGCTAAATAGGTTAAGATAGAAGAAACCATGTTTTTAGACAATGCTAAAATAGAATATATTAATATTATAAGAAAGACATTTGCTCTAAAGATCCAAAGCGTAATTGTTGGTTAAATTGTAAGAAGACAAAGAAGCATAACACTGGAGTCGCATCAATAAAGATCTGTATGAATAACTCTTAAATAGAATGCCTTGTGTGTTCAATGTTAGCTTCATTACTTACCGAAACTTTCAAACAGTCTTTGAATTTCTGGCAGTATTTATGACAGTCGAAATCTTTACAGCATAGATAGGCTTAAAATAACAAATACCGTTACCTGTTCATTCGGAAGGGGATCCAGCGGAGAGTCTAATTTCAGGTCTCAGTCTCTCCGACCATTCAGTGGCTGAGCGCTGATGCAAACAATATACAAGGACTGGGGTCCCAAAAGGAGACTGACCTGGAACACGCCATCAGCATTACATCACCGGTACCCAGACAGCGCGGCTCTCGCAATTGCTTACATACTGTGAACCGCGTTGCTCACTCACCATACAACCTGTAGCGACGAGTGTTGGTGTGCCATTGAGATCTATGGGTCAGCACTAAAATACCAGTTACTGGTGATCTGCAGGGTTCCCAGGTATTGGACCTCCACAGATATAATATTGATGGCCTAACCGAAGGATTAGGTTCAAATATTTAGGTACACTTTAAATATAGAACAAAAATTGGGTTTGTTAAATTTCAAAATGTAATATTTTTTTTTTATTTTTTAACTTCCTTGGGGGTGACCATATGGGAGGCACACACATCCTTCATGTATTGTCAGTATTGTATAGGCAGTGTAGCAGGCGGTATGTACTGCAGATATAACAAATGGTAGTCAATGGCCAAAAAAGGGGCAATAAATTAATATAGTCTATAAGGAAGATGCAGAAATTCATGGAGGATGTGTATTGTGCCTTTGTGTATATGTAGTGTTATTTTTCCGCTTTTGTTAAGTGAAATTTGTTTTACCGAAAACAGTGTAGACCGTCATGGTCACTTATCACAAAACCGTCTCATTCATTTGTTCTCAATGTTACATTAGAACAGCTTGTACCATGCTTTTAAGTCATTGATATTCTCTTTACTGACAAATACTCTTAACCCATTAACTGCCATGATCCCCAATTGGGGATTGGGTACTTTATCCCGCCTACAAACACCATCTTTCATTGAAGAATATAAACAGGACATTCACGTGCTCCAGCAGGGTGTTGCCCGTGATAGGAAACCTAAACTGATCACGTGCATGCAAGGTCATTATCACGTACATGCAAGGTCATCGTGATCATGTGCATGCAAGGTCATTTTCATGGTGCAGTTCCCATTTATTGAAAAAAAAAATTAAAATTGGCAGTTAATGAGTTAATAAAAATACAATATAATAAAAACATCTGTGAACAGCAGAAAACGCCAGTCTATTGTGTCTGCTCTGATGGCCACCATGTAAACTGTAAATTGTAAGTTTATAACAAAATCCTATTTTTTCCACGGTGTGGAAACACAGCTTTTTTTGTTGCGGTTTTTTGAGCCAAAGTCATTAGTGGATTAAGCAGAAAATAGAAGTATAAGAGCTTCCTATATATTTCCCATTCTTGGCTTTGGCTCAAAAAAACGCAACAAAATCTGAAACTAAAAAAGCTGCGTTTCCGCAACGTGGGGCCTCAGCCTAAATACGATGTCACTTACTGGTCATTCTCTTCCTTTAAGATTTTTTATTATTATTCTTTTTTTTTTTTTGTAGATTGTGAACCCCATATAGGGCTCACAATGTACATTTCTCCCTATCAGTATGTCTTTGGAGCATGGGAGGAAATCCACACAAACATGGGAAGAACATACAAACTCCTTGAACATGTTGTTCCTGTCAGGATTGGAACCCAGAACTCCAGTGCTGCAAGGCTGCAGTGCTAACCACTGTGTTGCCGCCTTCCTTTATTACTTTTACTAAATAAACTCTCATCCGGTTGTACACAACCTTGTGCTAACCAGCTTCCGTTAATGGAGGGCATGGGTGGTGCACAGGGGACACACAGAAGTCCTCAGTGGGCCGCCCGTTCTTCCATGACCCCTTTCATTTCAAATCATGGCCATGACTATTCATACGGTCGTGTGGAAGGGGGCTTAGGGCTTATTCATCCGTCTCCATTTCACATACCTATGGCATAGGCATTTTTCACAGACTGCATACGGATTCACAAATTTCATTGTAGTGTCTGTAAAAAAAAAAAAAAAAAAAAAAATAGCACGTATGTCAGTATTTTATGTTGTGAGAAACAGATCAGCCATGGACAGCATACGAAAAAGGATCATGTGGTATGTATCACACACTAAGGCATCACCTTGTGAAACGCAGTTATAAAATGCTACAGAAAAAAAAACATTTTTTTCAGTGTTTGTATTGAGTTTTTGCTGTGTTTTTCTCTAAGTTTTTATTTGCCTTAGAAAATCTATAAAGAAAACGCCTGCGATTCCTCAGATACAATTAACTTGCTACATTTTGAAAGAGCAGATTTTCTCTCCTTTAAACAAAATCTCATTCACTTTGCCGATTCTATAAAATGTAGAATTTTTTTTTTTTTTCGAATGCTTTTCCACAGCAGCCAAAAGTGCTCCATTTCTGCAACATGGGACCCGGCATCAATCAAATCTCACTCACTTTGCTGGTACAGTAAAACGCTGCATGTCTGCAATGTGGCAACTTAGCCTTAGACCTCGTCACATCTGCGTCGGTAATCTGTTCGAGGAGTCTATATGGGGACAGATCGTGGACTACTTTTCTGTCCGCATTTTCCATGCAGAGACTATGCGGAAAGCACACGGACCCCATTTTCAATCCATGGGGTCCGTGTGCTTTCACTGTACACCGCTTGCCAATGTATTCGGTAGTCGTTCAGGGGGGTTTGGACGGATTACCTTGCAGATGTGAACCAGGCCTTAGCCCCCTTGTAGACAACCATATGAATGGTCAGTGTGCTATCTGGGTTTTTCTCGGATAGCACACTAACCCATTCATTTCTATTGGCCCGTACTCATGACCCTGAATTACAGTTATCTCCTATCCCTGTCTGATTTTGCAGCCCTATTCATTGGATCAAAGGGGAAGCAAGGCCGGTGCACGGGCGACATTCACGGCAGCCAATTAGGTCGTGTACAACCAGAAGACAGAACATAAACAGACATCCGTGTGTCTCCCGTGCGCCGCCTGTGCAGTTCATTCACGACAGCTGTTTAGCACATGAGCGCGTGCAATTGGCTTAACACAGACATCACACGTTTGCAGAGCGCAGAAGTGTGAATAAAGCCTTATGCATCATACACAAGGTAGAATTGTGTGCACTGAATATTGCTTGATACTATAAAATTATTAGCATTAAATGTACTACAGAGGTATAACATGGCATATGGGGTATATACTATAGCTTATAGGACATTAACCATATTCCTAAGAACTCTTTATCCATAAGCGTGCAGAGTAGTCTTGTACTGTATAATTTAATACTATAGAAACAGAGCAAGAAACTACATATGCATAAAGCCATATGTACTTTTTGTTTAATTTCCAGTCATTACCCTTTGTCCCGGCTTCTGACGCCTGCTTCACTGCATCCTGTGACAACACATCTTTGCGATGCATGTAAGGGACAGAGCTTACGGAAACAAAAAGTGCTCCTAATCCATGATCTCGCCCGAGGTATGCAACGCTGGTATTAGATTTGCACTGGCACAATAAAATAGCAGGAATTAAGTCGTGGAGTCACAGGTGGCAAGAGATCCAGACAAATCTGTTAGCTAGAATTACATCACCTGATTGTGCTGACCTGCTGCTGAGCGCAAGGTGCCTAAGGGGATAACATTTTAATCAGCAAGCCACAAAATTACCCTTATTTCTGCCTCTATACCATAGGGTGGCTGTTTTGGGTTTTATAGTTTAAAGCAATTGAAAGCATTTTGCAGAACATTACATATTTTTGTCACTATGGTAACAAGTAATGTAGGTACCTATTCTCTGTTAAATTAAGTGTGATTTGCCATTATGGGAAATGTGATGCAATTGCGATCTATTTCTTCCATGGATAAAAAAAATAGCATTTTTTAAGAGGCATTGATTTGGGGAAGATACAGGATAATATGTTCCTACTAATGCTTATTGGAACAGCATCCATGTGTGCTGCACCTAAGTGTTTGACCTAATAATTAGAGATGAGCGAACAGTAAACTATTCGATATTCGTTACTCGTTTCGAATAGCCACTCAGTAGTCGACTATTCGATCGAATATCCAACCCTATTATAGTCTATGGGGAAAAATACTTCGTTTCAGGGGATCCCACCATTCGACTCAGGAGGGTCACCAAGTCCACTATGACACCTCAACAAATGATGACAACTCCTCTGCAATGCAACTGGGACAGCAGGGGAAGCATGTCTGGGGGCATCTAACAAACTCAAGTCACAGTTTTACCCCACTATCACAGCCTATCAACTACACACTTTCCACACTCAAAAAACCTCTATCAAAGTGGGAAAATACCTGGAAACCTTCTTTACTCCCCAATTGTATGGACAGAAACCCAAATTTTACTCTAATGAAACCTTAACAAGCACCCCTTTAAATCATGTTGCCCATGACAACCACATATGGAATAGGCAATGGGAAATCCAAAAGCCCCCACCCTTAACTGTCATTGTGGTTGTGTGTGTGTGTGTGTGTGTGTGTGTGATGTGGTAAGACCTTCCAAAATTCACTTTTATGGCCCTTAACGTGAGCCTTTCAAAATTAAGTTACAGGCCCTTAAGCTGAGCCACCAGCAGAGATTGAGGCCCTTTAGGTGACTTCAGCCTCTTACCGGCAGTGTTTTTGGCCCTTGGAGTGAGTTGAGCCTCTAACCAGCAGAGTTTGGGGGAATCAGGGTGGATTGAGACTCTAACCAGCAGAGTTGGGGGGAATGAGGGTGGATTGAGACACTAACCAGCAGAGTTGGGGGGAATCAGGATGGATTGAGCCTAGTAGGTGCATAATTGTGCAACGCTGGTGGTGCAGGAGGAGGAGGAATTGTAGAGGGTGAGCACACACATGAAACTTCATGTCGGGGTGCTTGACACAGGTGGACATGAAAATGATGGGTCTATCCAGTGGCTGTTCATTTTGATCAGCGTCAGCCAGTCACCACTGTCAGATGACAGCTGGCTGCGCTTATCCATAATAATGCCACCGGCTGCTGTAAAGACCCTTTCCGAAAGCACGCTGGCAGCAGGGCAGGAAAGGACCTCCAATGAGTACAGTGCAAGTTCCAGCCACAAATCCAACTTGGAGACCCAATAAGTATAGGGCGCAGAGGGATCGGAGAGGACAGGACTGGGGTCGGCCAGGGACTCCCGCAACATGCGCCTATACTTGTCCCTCCTGGTGACACTAGGCCCCTCAGGGGCGGTAGTTTTGCGATTGGGTCCCATTAACGTGTCCCAGACCTTGGAGAGTGTGCCCCTGCTGGGTGTGGACTGGATGGCAGTTGTTCGCCTGTTGGAGGAACTCTCCTGTGTGCCGCCAATGAGAGTTGATGGAAACATCTCCATCATATTCTGCACCAGTTGCTTGTGGCAATGACTCATGCGACTGGCCCTCCTCTCTACCGGAATATAATTAGAAACATTTTTATACCGGGGGTCGAGGATTGCAAAAATCCAGTAGTCGTTGCTCTCCAGGATTTTGACAATGCGTTTGTCAGTTGAAAAGCACTCCAATATGTATTCAGCCATGTGTGCCAGTGTGTTACTTGGCATGACTTGCCTGCCCCCAGCGCAATGGTCACTCTCGATTTCCTCTTCTTCCTCCTCCATTTCGCCCCATCCGTGCTGCAGCAATGGGACACACTGAACTTCCCTGCTAGCCTCCTGTGTGACAATGAAATCTGCCACTTCGTCATCCTCCTCCTCCTCTTCCTCCCTCAATATACGCTGTGAAGCAGACAGGAGTGTGCCCTGACTATCCTGCTGGGATGGTTGTGCTCCTATGCCCGACTCCTCAGCGTCCAATGCGTTATCCCTGATGGCGATGAGGGATTCTCGCATCACACACAGGAGCTGGATTGTGACACTCACGAGTGCGTCGTCACAGCTGACCCTCATGGTTGACTCCTCAAAGACACGCAAGATCTCGCATAAGTCTGCCATCCATGGCCACTCATGGTGCAGAAACTGCGGGAGCTGACTCTGAGGAACCCTTGTTTTTTTTTAGATGGTACTCCATCAAGGGTCTCTGCTGCTCACACACTCTACTCAACATGTGGTATGTCGAGTTCCAGCATGTGGGGACGTCACACATCAGCCAGTGTTCTGGCAGATGGTGGCGTTGCTAGAGGCTTTGGAGGCTAGCAGCGGCTACTGGAGACTTGTGACAGTGGGCGCACAAGCGCCGCACTTTCACCAGTAGCTCGAGTACATTTGAGTACGTTTTTAAAAAATGTTGCACCAATAAATTGAACACGTGAGCCAGGCATGGAACATGTTGGAGGTTGGCAAGCTCCAGAGCTGCTACCAGGTTCCGGCCATTATCACACACGACCATGCCAGGGTCCAGGTGCAGCGGGGAAAACCATGTTGCCGTCTCATCAAGGAGGGCATCCCTCACCTCGGAGGCAGTGTGCTGTCTGTCCCCCAAGTTGATGAGCTTCAGCACGGCCTGCTGACGTCTCCTCATGCCAGTGATGCAGCGTTTCCAGCAGGTAGCTGGGGTCGATATGATGGCGGAGGAGGGTGGTTCAGAGCCCCTGCCAGGGATGTTGGGTGAGGAAATGAGGTAGACCGCCCCAGTCTGTGACCTGGTCCCAGCCTCAACTACATTCACCCAGTGTGCCGTCAGTGAAATGTAGCGTCCCTTTCTGCATGCACTTGTCCACACGTTGGTGGTCAAGTGGACCTTTGTGCAAATTGCAGAACTTAGGGCCCGCCTGATGTTGCGTGACACGTGCTGGTGCAAAGCGGGGACAGGACAGCGGGAAAAGTAGTGATGGCTAGGGATGGCATAGCGAGGTGCTGCACTTGCCATCAGGTCACGGAAGGCCTGAGTTTCCACAAGCCGGGACGGCAACATCTCCTGGGCCAGGAGTTTGGAGATGTGCACGTTTAAGGCTTGTTCATGGGAGTGGGTAGTGCTGTATTTTTGCCTGCGCTCAAAAGTCTGGGAGATGGTGGGTTGCTTTGAAGAGGCGCATGATGGTACAGGAAAAGGAGCTAAGGGAGGAAAAGGAGCTGAAGCAGGAAAAGGGGAGGATGAGGGAGAAGTCTCCAAAGTGGTGGAGGCAGATGTGGAGGTTTTCTGGCTGCTGGTCTGGACTGCAGCGCCAGCACTGGCAACAGTGGGAGAGGCAGTGGCGGCAACGCCAGAAGACGATTGTCCTGCTTTTGCTCTCTGTCACTGAGCCCAGTGCTTGCCTTCCAAATGACGGCGAATGCCAGTGGTCGTAAGGTTGCTCTTTTCAGTACCCCTACTCAGTTTGGAGTTGCAGAGTGTACAAACTGCAGTATATTTGTCCGCCGCGCATACATTAAAGAAAAATTCCACACCACCGAAGACCGTGGCCTCAATGTGGGAGTTTTTCTAGGCTGGCTACAAGAGGCTGTGGCCTGGCTTCGGTGAAGCAGCTGTCCTCTGCCTCTGGACATGCCTCTGCCTCTAGCCACCCTCTTTGGTGCTGCACTTCCCTCCACATCTACACTGCTCTCCTCGCTTGACATCCCCCCTGTCCAGGTTGGGTCAGTGTCCTCGTCATCCACCACCTCCTCTTCCAATTCCTCCTCCTCTTGCACACTGACGATGGCAACAGGCTGCCCTGATGGCAACTGTGTCTCGTCATCGTTGTCACTGAGGGCTGATTGCTGGTCAACAACAACAGGAGATAACGGATGCTCCAGTGTTTGTGCATCAGGACACAGCAACTCATCTGTTACCTCTGGTGATTCAGGACGTGGTGGGACAGAGAGAGGGACAGTGAATGGACCCAAAAACAGCTCCTGGGAGGTGGGAAAGGTGGGATTAGTTTGCTGGGAAGATTGGGCATGTTGTGAGGAAGGAGGACCAGACTGTTGGGTAGGAGGAGGAGTTGAGGTGGAGGCTGACTGGCTGGTGGAGAATGTGCTGGAAGCATTGTCTGCCAGCCATTGTAACACCTCTTCCTGGTGCTCCGGCCTGGTTAGGGTTGTACCCTGCACCCTACTTAATGTGGCCATCAAGCTGGGGACTGTGGGGAAGCGCAATGCTTGCTGCCGCAGAGCAGTAGGCACAGTAGACGCTGTTGGTTGAGCGCAACCTTGCTCCACATCTGCATTTCCACGCCCCGGTCCTTGTCTCCGTCCCCGTCCCCTTGCACTAGCCTTAAGCATTTTTTGATGTATAGTAATGCCCTTTTTATGGTCTATACACCCCTAATAAAAGCTGGTTTGCATGTATATAGCAGGAGGTAACTGCTCTGTATTCCTGCAAATTCGTGGGGGGGGGGGGGGCAAAGAAAAGCTGGTTTGCACATATATAGCAGGAGGTAACTACTCTGTATTCCTGCAAATGTGTGGGGAGACAACCCCAATAAAAGCTGGTTTGCATGTATATAGCAGGAGGTAACTGCTCTGTATTCCTGCAAATTTGTGGGGCGGCACCCCAAAGAAAAGCTGGTTTGCACGTATATAGCAGGAGGTAACTGCTCTGTATTCCTGCAAATTTGTGTGTGGAGGGGGGGGGGACACCCCAAAGAAAAGCTGGTTTGCACGTATATAGCAAGAAGTAACTACTGTTTGTTCCTGCTATTTTGTGTGGGGACACCCCTAACAAAAGCTGGTGTGCACGTATATAACAACAAGTAGCTGTTCTGTATCCCTGTTTTCCACCGTCCGGGGAAAGCTGGACTCCTGTCCCTGCAGTGTATAGCTCTGAGAAGAGCTGTTGTTGTTCTTCGGTTTTTTCCTGCCTATCTGAAGCTACTGCCTATCTAGCCCTCAACAGATATGTCTCCCTATCACTCACCGTGAAATGACACGAATATGGTGGCGGCTGTTCTTATGAATGAGAGGTCACATGTTTTCGGCAGCTAATGGGTTTTTTCAATTTTTTTTCACTGCCTCCGTTGTCGTAGTTCCTGTCCTACCTCCCCTGCACAGTTATTGGGGCAAAAACGCGCCAGGGAAGGTGGGAGGGGATATGAATTTTTACTGCGTATGCGGCCTGGTATTCGATTGGGAACGAATACCTCGAACGGCCTGATATTCGATCGAATACCTATTCGATCGAACGGTCTTCGCTCATCTCTACTAATAATGTCATCTGATTTTGTTACGTTTATAATGTCATGCATTACATATATATTTATATTATATGGTATGTTTTTATATATAAACTAGATTCACACGAATGTGGTACAAAATGATGAGGCTCTCTATTTTCACAGAACCATCATAACCTATTTTTTTAATGTTCCTATAAAACCTAAAAAACAGTCATGTGAATAACCCCAATTCACTTATAGGCTTTAGGCTGAGGCCCCATGTTGCAGAAACGCAGCTTTATTTGTTGCGGGTTTTTTGAGTTAAAGCCAAGAATGTGTACAAAAGGAATAGGAAATATATAGGAAGTTATTACACTTCTCCCTTCTGCTCAACCCACTCCTGGCTTTTCAAAAAATTGCATCAAAATCTGCAACAAAAAAAGCTGCGTTTCCGCAACGTGGGGCCTTAGCCTTAGGCCCTACATTGCGTAAAAGCTCGGATTGAGCAGAAGGGAGAAGTGTAAGAACTTCCATAGGGAGAGAACCACCATTTAGGTGTGTGGAGTCTTTATAAAGGGATTCTACCATTAAAACATGTTTTTTTCTAATGACCACGTCGGAATAGCCTCAGTAAGGTCCGTACATGCCTGGATAAGTTCACTCGCTCGTCGGAGGGCTGTACGGACCTTACTGAGCATGCGCAGTTCGGCAAATACTTCGCTGCCAGAGCCGACTGCGCATACGTCACCCATGACGATGAAAGAAGAGGACACAGAAGGGGAGGAGGCAGATCAGGAAGAAGGCGTAGCTGGATTGCCGAGTTCCGGCAGCAGTGGGGACGCCTCCATCGGCGTATGAGCGCTGGGGCCCCCCCTCATTGCTTCCGGACACTCATTAGCATACCGGGAAAAAACGGTATTTCGGATGACCGGCGCGGCGGAGACTACATCAAAAGGTAGGAGATGAATAGCCTTTCTTAAGGCTATTCCAACGTTGTCATTAGAAAAAAAACATGTTTTAATGGTAGAATCCCTTTAAGTCATGTTTGCTTGACTGAGACTCTGTCTTCCTAATTACATCATGGAAGATAGACTTGCGCATTCTCAGTGAGCGCCCTATATTGGTGTGCATTCTTGAGGCTCTGACTTCCTAATTACATCATGGAAATCAGATTTGCATATTCTTCCCATATAGATTATGACAGACATTGAAAGGGCACAGGCAGCACAGTGACTCAGTAGTTAGCACTGCAGCCTTGCAGCACTGGTGGCCTGGGTTTAAATCCTGCCAAGGCCATAATCTGTAAGCAGTTTGTATGTTCTTCCAGTGTTTGGGTGAGTTTCCTCTCACATTCCAAAGACATACTAATAGGAAAAAATTAAAAGGGCGCACAAAAGGCAAAACTGCACAAATGTTTGCCGAAGAGAGGCACAAAAATAAAATAACCCCCAATCAAATTCAGAATTCAGCCCAATTGCCACAGGTGTATAATATCCAGCCCCTAACTGTACAATACTTTAGGCTGGGTATCGATGTTTCAAAAATCAGCATTTTACAGTACTTGCAAAGTGGATGGGGTATTGGTTAATCCCATCCAAACATTGCAAAAAAAAAAGAAAAAAAATCTGCAGTGGGAAAGCCACATTTTTAAAAACAGTTGCGTTTTTGAAAATTGTAGCATGTCAATTATATTTTCAGAATTACTGGTGTTTTCTATATACCATATTTTTGGTGGCAATACTGCAGGCCCTGTGCCGGCGTCTAACACACTCCCCGGCATCCGCCGTTCTATTATAGCGGATGCCGGGTCCGGAGCGAATGCCTGCGATCTCTGATCACAGGCATCAAAGTCCCCCCCCCATCAAATACTGAAGCTTATGCCTGCAATCAGAGATCGCAGGCATGAGCTCCGACAAGTCCGCTGTAAAATTTACTACTGAAGTCTCCCAGGCCTGTCATCGCTATATTACTATTGTGGCTGGTCTATGATCCTCCGCAATAGTAATGTATAGAATCTCCCATAGACGACAATACACTTGTATTGCCGTCTATGGGACTTGCAATCAAATGATTGCAGGTTCAAGCCCCCTAGGGGGCGCTAATAAAATAGTTAAAAAAAAAAAAACTTTCAAAAAATAAAATAAATAAAAGTTCACCTCCTTTCCCTAGAATACATATAAAAGTATAACATTACTGTGAAACATATATACATTAGGTATCCCTGTGTCCGAAAATGCCCGGTCTACTGATATTTTGTCCTGTACAGTGAATGTCAAAATCAAAAGTGCTAAACCGCCGGGTTTTTCTCACCGTTTTGCCTCTAATTTAAATAAAAGATGATCTAAGCAATAGACATTTCCCAAAATGGTATAACTAAAAAGTACATCTGGCCACGCAAAAAAAAAAAAAAAAAAAACGCCCTATACATCCCCATACAGCCCCAGGGTCACCTGTCAATGTGGCCTTGCAGCCGTTGCAAAACTACAACTCCTATATATTAAATATTTTACCATTTTTTGCTGGAAATTTTTTTTTCCCTATTTTTCTCCTCTAAAACCTAGGTGTGTCTTATAGTCCAGTGTGTCTTATAGTCCGAAAAATATGGGAGGTATAAAAGGGACATAAAATCTGCAGAGTTTTCTGTGAAAGACGCTGCAGTAAAAAACACGATGCGTTTCCACTGCATTTTTTTTTCAACAGCCTTTTTTGCTGTGATTTGCTGCGTGGGGCCTTAGCCTTAGAAACATGTTGAAAGAATGAGGCACACTAAAGATCTCACTGAATTCCAATGTACAGTATGGTAATAGGATGTTACCATTGTCTGCAAACCAGATATTCTGTGAGCAAATGTGAGTGGTATTATTGAAAAGTGTTTAGCAACTACGTCAACCCACAAAGTGGTAGACCATGTAACGTTACAGACCAGTATTGAGGTGCCAACATTTGCTGACTACACAACTGCAGAGTTCCAATAAACAGCACAAAGGCTGTATCTCATAATCCTGGAATAGCATGGGTTTCTATGAAGGAGCAGCTACACTCATGTATTACACCATCAAGTACAATGCCATGTCAGAAAGAGTGGGGGAAATGTTCAAAGCAAGGTGCATAAAGGTATACATGGATTATTTTGATGTGGAAGTGTGGAATTTGACTGGCCCACACAGAATCCTGACTACAATCCTTCAATCATTGGGATTGACTACAACGGAGAACGAGGTTCAACCAGACTGAAATTGACTTGGTAAAAATCCCACATTATGCAGTAAAGGCTTCTGGGAAAGTCGGGCATGATGTTCAGGGTGCTTCCCATAGAGGGCAGCATAACAGAGGCACTGTCTCCCTATTTACATCTTGGGAGACAGATTTGCATATTCTTCCCATGATCCCTTACAGTGGAGCGACTATGGCTGTATAAGTCTCCACACACCTAATAGGTGGTTTCTCCTTAAGGAGTAACATTATCCCCATACAACAGAGATTGTGAGACAAGCCCTCTCATCCAACATCGGTGTCTGACCTCACAAGTGCTCTTCTGAATAGGCGAAACGGAAACACTGCAAGATCTTGCAGAAAGTCTTTCCAGAAGAGTGGAAGCTGTTTTATCTGCAAAGGGTGGACTAACTCCATATTTATGCCTATGTATTTATAATGGGAAATGATAAAATCTCTGGTTGATGTAATGTGTAGGTGTTGCAATACCTTTCTCCATATAGTGAGCATGTGTATATTATAGGGTTTAACCCCTTCCCACTTTGCACCATACTATTATGTTGCGCTGAGTGTATAGTTCATACAATGGAACTGTGATGTCATGGGGACACACCTGTTCCTGTTACTTCCAGCACTCGACTGTGTTACAGCCCAGGACTAGCCAGCGGAGTCAGAAGATACTCCAATTTTGGTGTATTAATGCCCTGGTTGACATGATTAATAGTGGTCTTGGCATCCAGGGGATCTGGGGGTAAGATTCCCCTCTCCATCACCACTCGGATGCCCTGCGATAAGATTGCAGGGTCCAATGGGTTGCCATGGCAGCTAGGAGACCAAGCAATGGCTTCCTGACTGCTTATGCACATTACATATATGTAACTTATGTGCAATGCCCTGCATTACTATGTATTGTAGTATGTCGCACTAAAAATCAGAGATCCCAGGTTCAAGTCCCGTTGTGGGACAAAGAAAAAGTAAAAAAAAAAAAATGTTTAAAATAAAGAATAAAAAATACATAACAAAAAGTTCAAAAAACCCAAATTTACATATTCAAAAAACATAATATAAGCAAAAATATAAACAAACATGTTAGGCATCCTTATGTGCATATACGTCTCCACTTTCCAAAAATAGATTTATTTATCCCGTATGGTGAAAGCAGTAAAAAAAAAAATACTGTAATGCACAAATTAATGTAGTTGGGTCACCTCACTTTCCCCAAAAAATAGCAGTAAAAAGTGATCAAAAAGTAATATATACCAGGCATTTGTATCAATAAAAAGTACAGCTTGCCCCACAAACAAAGCCCTTACATATCGCCATCAAAACAGTAAAAAAGCTACAGGTGTCCCCAGAATATGGTGATCCCAGGAAAATCATTCATTTTCAGAAATTGAGATTTTATTTGTAAAAGCAGTAAAAAATAATAAAACCAATATAAATATGGGATCGCCATAATTGTAATGATCCACAAACCTGCCATGTCATTTTTAATACAGAGTGAATGCTGTGAAAACATAATGCAAAAAATTATGAAAGAATTGTGGGTTATTTCATATGGATCCCCAAAAACATTAATAAAAGATAATCAAAACATTACATGCACCCCAAAATGGTGGCGGCAAATGAAAGTACAATTTCTCATACAAACAATAAGCCCTCAGCTATGTCGACAGAAAGATAAAAAAGTTATAAATTTTGGAAGGCGAGGAAGGAATATATATATATATATATATATATATATATATATATATATATATATATATATATACACAGCGCCGCACCTCCCATGAGGCGACCTGAAGCGACCACTTCAGGCGGCGCTATGCCAGGGCCCCGGGGGAGGACGGCATTTTTGCTGACCTAAGCCAGTCCAGGACAAGCTGTCCGGGACTGGCTTAGCGTCACCGTCTCAGCAGCCTGGCACGGGAAGCGAGCGGTGGATTGGGGTGGCCCTGTGGACACAGCGCTGCTCCAGCGGCCGCCCCTCACGCTTAGCAGAGAGCAGGCCCTCTCCCTGCCTGCTCTCTGCCTGCTAACAATGCTGGCTCCCCTCGGCCCCACCCCCTCCACTCGTCCCCGCCCCTCTGCTTGGCCCCACCCACTCCGCCCCCCTCCTCCGGGAAGGGGGGGGGCTTTCTGACGTCCGCCTCAGGCAGCACGAACCCTAGGTTCACCCCTGTATATACACACACACACAGTGCCTTGCAAAAGTATTTGGCCCCCTTGAACTTTTCAACCTGTTGCCACATTTCAGGCTTCAAACATAAAGATATCAAATTTTATTTTTTGGGGGAAGAATCAACAACAAGTGGGACACAATTGTGAAGTGGAAGGGAATTTATTGGATATTTTAAACTTTTTTTTTAACAAATAAAAATCTGAAAAGTGAGGCGTGCAATATTATTCGACCCCTTTACTTTCAGTGCAGCAAAATCACTCAGTTCAGATCAGTGAAGATCTCTGAATGATCCAATGTTGTCCTAATTGACTGATGATGATAAATAGTATCCACCTGTGTGTAACCAAGTCTCTCTATAACTGCACCTGCTCTGTGATAGTCTCAGGGTTCTGTTTAAAGAGCAGAGAGCATCATGAAGACCAAGCAACACACCAGGCAGGTCCTAGATACTGTTGTGGAGAACTTTAAAGCCAGATTTGGATAAAAAAAAGATTTCCCAAGCTTTAAACATCCCAAGGAGCACTGTGCAAGCAATCATATTGAAATGGAAGGAGTATCAGACCACTGCCGATCTACCAGGACCTGGCCGTCCATCTAAACTTTCATCTCAAACAAGGAGAAGACTGATCAGAGATGTAGCCAAGAGGCCCATGATCACTCTGGATGACCTGCAGAGATCTACAGCTGAGGTGGGAGAGTCTGTCCATAGGACAACAATCAGTCGTACACTGCACAAATCTGGCCTTTATGGAAGAGTGGCAAGAAGAAAGCTATTCTCATAGATATCCATAAAAAGTCTTGTTTATAGTTTGCCACAAGCCACCTGGGAGACACCAAACATGTGGAAGAAGGTGCTCCGGTCAGATGAAACCAAAATCCAACTTTATGGCCACAATGTAAAACAATATGTTTGGAGTAAAAGCAACACAGCTCATCACCCTGAACCCACCATCCCCACTGTCAGACATGGTGGTGGCAGCATCATGGTTTGGGCCTGCTTTTCTTCAGCAGGGACAGGGAAGATTGTTAAAATTGATGGGAAGATGGATGGAGTCAAATACAGGACCATTCTGGAAGAAAACCTGTTGGAGTCTGCAGAAGACCTGAGACTGGGACGCAGATTTATCTTCCAACAAGACAATGATCCAAAACATAAAGAAAAATCTACAATGGAATGGTTCACAAATAAACGTATCCAGGTGTTAGAATGGACAAGTCAAAGTCCAGACCTGAATCCAATCGAGAATCTGTGGAAAGAGCTGAAAACTGCTGATCACAAATCCATCCAACCTCACTGAGCTCCAGCTGTTTTGCAAGGAAGAATGGGCAAGAATTTCAGTCTCTCGATGTGCAAAACTGATAGAGACAAACCCCAAGCGACTTGTAGCTGTAGTCACAGCAAAAGGTGGCGCTACAAAGTATTAACGCAAGGGGACCAAATAATTTTGCACGTCGCGCTTTACAGTTTTTTATTTGTTAAAAAAGTTTAAAATATCCAATAAATTTCATTCCACTTCACAATTGTGTCCACTTGTTGTTGATTCTTCCCCCCAAAATTAAAATTTGATATCTGACACATATCTCTTACCTATTTACCTATACACATGAAATTTCTTTCAAAACTAATGATTACCGTACATATAAAATAAAGGTTTATCGTTGTGAATAATAAATTCCCTAACATAATGTATTTGCCAAAACACTAAATTAAGGGACACTTGTTGAGGTTTTGTTGATGCAGTTTTGTATCCAAACCAGGAGTAAATTGAACACAAGAGAAGTACCATCTGTCCTTTATAGGTTCTCATCTTTTATTATCCACACCTCATTTTGGCTGTAAAAATTGCATATACAAATCTTGAGTGTTCCTAAATTTTGTTTTGACAAACAGATATGTATTAGGAAATTGTTTTTTTGCAGAGAAAAATCTAATTCCCTGCATTAGTTCTGCCCACCATGAATATAAGAGAGAGGAGAGGAGTGGGCCAGCTGTGCAGGCATTGTAAATGGAAGGCTGGCTAATAGCTTGTATTTATATGCATTAAAAACTGCAGATATATTCACAAATATATAAGCAGTTGTCAAAAATTCTATTTCTATTTTAATTCATTCCAGTGACATGATAGTTGTTTTAAGTGAAATGCATACGTTTATGTGCCTTGCATGTGTTTGTGTTGGAAAATTATATTCTTAATGTCCTGTAATTTACATAAATGACAGCCAGCGTACACAACAACATGGCTCCCTTGCCACATTAAAGCTCAACAGGAGTTTATTTATTTATTTATTTAAAGAGGACCTTTCATGTTCTATGGGCAAGTCCAAGCCTGGGTGTACAGGTTCCAGGAGGTGAGCAACATCATTCTGTATGTTTGTTACCACAATAAAGCCAGTTAGGGCGGTTTCACACCTGAGCCTGATCTCCGTTTTGCAGGTTTCCGTTTCCTGCCCAAGAAACTGGACAGGAGACGGAAACTGGCAGGCAGTTTTCAAACCCATTCATTAACCGGACACAAAGTCGGACATGCAGGACTTTGTGTCCGGTTAAAAAAAAAAAAAAAAAAACAGTTTCGCCGCGAAGAGCAGAAGATGCTCACGGGTACTCACCGGCAGACACTGAATGTTGGGTTTCCGTCTTCTGTCGGCAGAAGACGGAAACCTCAAAACGGAGATCGGGCGCTGGTGTGAACCCGCCCTTACTAGACCCTTCTAAAAGTTTACTCCATACTACACACAGGGCCGATTTAACCATAGGGAAAACAATGCACTGAAGTAGTGAGGACCCCCCTTGAAATAGTGGGACAGTCCAACATCTAGAGCACTTTCCCAGGCCATGGGTTCAATTGTCTGGGTAGTCTGGACTACCCTGACTCCAAGTCATTTGCGTCCTCCATTGAAGCAGAGAACCATCTGTTCCCTGCTTCACATTTGACTCCTGTCTCAGCTCTCGATGGTATGGGGGGAGCAGGCACAATATAGTGACATTGCTTGCATCAGGCACCAGGAAGGGACTTGAAATGGTAGGGGCAATTGGAATGGGACTTGAAATTGTAGTGGCAACCATGTGGAGGACATAAAACTGTGGCATCAACCTGGTGGGGACATGAAACTGTGGGGGCAAATGAAGGGGGATATTATAATATAGCGTCTGAGTGGCCACTAAGGAGGACAGGTTAATGTAAGATTGGACATTATTTTATTTGGGACCACGGTAGGGGCATATGACTGTGTGATGGGCCACTTAGAAGCATTATATTACATACGGCCACTAACAAGACGTTATACTGTGTCAGGGTAACTAAGGGGCATTAGGTTATGTGGTGGCCACTGAGGGGACATTATTATTTGTGTGGGTCAGGTATATCTAAGTGGTGGTAATGAAGAGGGTGGCACCGATGACTGTGCAATATTCTAGTGACTTCTTTCATTACTGTAAAATGTATATTATTTTGAAATAATAAACATTCCCTTTGTTTTTATTCATTGCTTTTGTAACAAAAGTGGGAGTGGAAGGCAGACTTATGTTTATGAGTCCCATGTATTCAGAAGTTTAACACGGCCCCACTCCATCTCCTAAGCTTACAAGGAGGGATATTCTAAGTGAATGAAATATGGACTCTTGTACTAAATCTTTTCCCACAAAAATATATCTCAGTCTGCTTAGCTCCTTCTCTTCTGACTGTATATACAATGTACAACCAATTACAAATGGTTGTGTAAAATTGGCATATGACAAGTAGATCTGTGGTAATAATGTAGACATTAGCAAGGGCATATTATTTAAAGAAGATATGTAACCACTCGTAGGTTGCACAGAAAAACCTGTTATATTTGATGTCAGAGTGTTTGAGAGTGCAAAACCCCTTATTCCAACACAATGGCTATTTGGAACTATTCAAGTGGTTTTGTATCCTGAAAAGTCTCCTGAAGTTCAATAAACAGTTTTCTGGCATACCAGGCATGAAAAAGTCATGTCCGTCAAAGTTCTATGCATAAAATGTTGCTTCTTTCAACACCTTCCTGAAAACGGACATGGATAGTGATGTGGTGTGGAAAGGACCACTAGTCTTCTCAGATTTATGATTACTTGCACAAGTTTACTGGCTTAAATTGTGCCTGAAATGTACGCCAGACGCACGGCCTAACCAGAGGACGTGACTAACTTATGCTGAGGCATGTGCCTTGTCATAATGAAGGTGCGTCATCCAGTGGTACAGGGATTATGAAGACCTGTATACTAATAAATCCTCTTCCTTATTATCTCTAAATATGCTAAACTAAAAAGTTATAAAATGTATTAATACACAGTACTTCAGTTATCCAAGGCACGCTGATCTGAAGGTAATCTCTCCTGGTTCCAAGTCCTGGCAGATCCATTTCCTGCTTGTGCTCTACACAGAACAGTATTTCATGCCTTGTCTCGATATTGGTGCTGTGTGTGAAAGGAATAGTTAAGGGACAGTTTCCTATGCCAGTCTTAATAAAGTTCCTGATTGATCTGAGTTATTAAGAGGCTCTTGTCAGTTTTCCAGTCACGAGTATATGTGGGACCAAGACGTCCCTGCCCTGGTGGAGAGTGATGGATATAAATATTAGGTGCACCGTGCAGATCAATGAGACAATAGGTATAGACTGTTACGGGACTCTCCAATTAAAGGGGCTCTATCATTGGGAAAAGTCATTTTTAACTAATCACATCCTTGCATATCCTTTAGAAAGGCTATTCCACACCTACCTTTAGTATGTAAATTGCCTCAGTGGTTTCTGAATAAGTCCGTTTTTATTCATATGCTAATTAGACTGGGTGCACGATGCATCGTGCACCCCCTTTGCTATTGTTTCCCATGTATGTGTACAGCAGAGGCTGCTGCTGCTGCTGATGATGATGACTCAGCTTCCTGTTTGCACACACACATAGGAGATAATAGCAGAGACGAGTGCTGCTGGGAACTTCCTGTGCTGGCTGGAAGCTCATTAGCATATGAATAAAAACTGACTTATTCAGAAACCACTGAGGCAATCTACATACTAAAGGTTAAATCTACATACTAAAGGTTTAAAATGATTTTTCCCAATGATAGAGCCCCTTTAAGGGGGACTGCCTCAATTGGTTTGTCGGTTTAGATTCCAGCAGCAGTTGTCTCATCAACCCCAGGCGAGGAGGAAAAACCAACACGTAAGGAAGGTTTCCAAATCCATTCCCAATGGAATAAAGGATCCTTCCATTTCAATCGTGTATCACTTGAGAAAGTGGATTGTTTGCCCCCAAACACTAGTGGAAGCATTGTGTTGTTACGTGTCTTCAATAAAGAACTTGAACCTTTACTAGTCGGCTCTAGCGCAGTGTTCTTTTTGGGCAAAACCTCTACAATTGAGGGATGCCTAGCCAGTGGTGAGTGAGGCACAGAACAAGGAATGTGGCACATCTTTTGGCACAAGAAAGGACAATGCACCACAAATATATCCAACATATGACTCATTGTATTTGTCTTCTATTTAATGTATCGATTTGAACTAATTTCTATGATGATAATTTGAGATTATCATTGTTAATGCATTGACTAATTTGTACCATTTCTGTAGCTATATAAAATAACTAATGGTGAAGATTCCTTTTGCCTAAAAGCTGGTTGAGGATTTTGCTAACCATTAGCAGCAATCACAAAGGAGTGGCGAGGAGATATAGATGGGGAAATAGAAATTAAAAAGAACATGGTCTCTACAACAGGGGGAAGAAAGGAAGGATATCTGTGCTCTTTCAGTTCCATTTACTGTCAGATGTCTTTTTCTGTAGCTGATGCTTGAGTAGGTTGTTAAGCAGCCCTAGAAGCCGGAGCAGCAGGCACTTTGGACTACTCCATCATAAATTTGGAATGTAAGTGCTACAAATAAAAGCATGAAGAGAGCGAGAATTACTGATATATAGTAAGAGGAGGTAAAGTATGCTGCAGAAAACATTAGAGAGAACTTCTCCATCAAATGGATCATGGGATTGATTATGTACACACTTCAGGTGATACCTTGACAACAATGCTTGCAAGATTTGACCTGCATGACCCTCGCATGAAACTGGAGGGGGATTTTACCCTTGCTGATTAAATAAAAATCTGTTCTTAAACACAAGAAAAGGAGGCAAGCAGGAAAAAGAAACCATATTATGTCATTTGCTTAATGGGCCATATTCTTTACATTCATCCTGAGGGTAAGTAGCCAATCATATAGCTAAAAAGACTATGTAAATCCTTTCTAGTTGGTTAACAAGGATCTGTCACCTCCACTGACATGTCTGCTTTAGTAAATACTTGTATACCCCTTTTAATAACAATTTTGGAACTTCTTTTCATATAATTCTGTTTTGTGCAGTTCCTCTGTTGAGTCATTGCTGACAGTAGAGAGGGGCAAACATTACAAGATTTGTTCTGACAAATACCCATATAGTTTCAGACCAAACTTGTTTGCACTAATGAAAAGTGATACTATTATACTCTTGGTGCGCTTCAGACCCCAGAGTATAATATCTTGAGGTCCAAGGGAAGTGCGGCTACATGTTGAACACATATACTCACCTTGCTTCTCTTGGGTTCCTTTCCAGAAACCGTTGGTTCCTTGATGCCCTCTTCCATCTGATTGAGGGATTGAGCCTTAGCACCCCCTGGGTTATGAAATGTCAGCCAGGAAGCTGGAAGAGGATGCCAAAGGACGAATAGACACTTGGAGGGATCCCAGGAGAGGTGAGGCAAAGGGATGATAGATTTTTTTTTATTTATTTTTTTCTCAATTGTAATTTTTATTGAAGAAATTTTTTGGAATACAGAACAAACCAACAAACCAGGGAATCAGATACAATCCAAGTAATAAACGGTGAAACAAAATGAACAAAATAATACA
The DNA here is from genome assembly GCF_031893055.1 of Leptodactylus fuscus. NCBI lineage: Eukaryota > Metazoa > Chordata > Amphibia > Anura > Leptodactylidae > Leptodactylus > Leptodactylus fuscus. The sequence goes on from NC_134269.1 coordinate 63,052,637, forward strand.
AAGGAAATAAGGTGGGAGGACGGACGGGGTCAAAGGCCCTGAAGAATGCAATAAGAATCCCAGTTAGACCAAACAACCTGGAAGGTGTCAAGGGTGTGATTAAGTGATGCAGTAAGGAATTCCATGCTACGCACGGATTTCATCCTAGCTATGAGTTCGGAATCTGTTCGGAATCGCTTCCATTGAAAAGCGGTGAGAGTTTTAGCAGCTGTGCAAAGGTAAAGAAACAACTTTGATATCTTCTTGCCTAAATGGGTGGCGGGGAGGTTAAGTAAATAAACAAGGGGATCCAACGGGACACCCTGTAAAAAGAGGCCATTAGTAATGGATTGGACAGCAGACCAAAACGGGCGGATGCTAGAACAGTCCCAAAAGATGTGATACAACGACCCAATTTCCGTCTGGCAGCACCAGCATTGAGGGGAAATACTAGGGTTCAGGGAGTGGAGTAGGGCCGGGGTATGATTTCAGTGCATTAGGAGCTTATACTGCATTTCGCGGTAGGAAATGCAGGTGGAGGAACCAGCTGCGCGAGACCAAATAATCTGCCACTGACCGGGTGAGATCCGCCTATCCAGCACCCTAGACCATCTGTCCATATACCTATGGGAAACGAAAGGGTGTCCCTCGGGGGTAGAAAGTAGCCTATATATTCCAGAGATCAGACCAGCCGTGGAGGTGCCTGCCCTACACAACCTCTTAAAAGCAGTGGGCGAAGAGACCTTCAATGATCCAAACTGAGAAAAAACAAAGTGTACAATCTGCTGGTAGTGCAGCCATTCAGATGTAGGCAGGTGCAGCTCAGTGGTAAAATAATCAAAGGGCCTGAGCTCCAAGGACAGGGGATTAACTAGATTCTTCGTTCTCGTTGGTCTGTTCTGCTTACAGATCCTGATTTGGTTAAACTCTTACCCCCTACACCAAGGGTCACGTGGAGACGTTCGCGAAACCTGCGTGATATCTTGGTTAGTAGTCACTATGTGACCCCTAATAGTTGCCCTTTTGGCTCAAAAGGCCCAAGAAATGGGTTTTACCCATGTGGAAACTGTTCTACACTCACCGGCCACTTTATTAGGTACACCTGTCCAACAGCTCGTTAACACTTAATTTCTAATCAGCCAATCACATGACGGCAACTCAGTGCATTTAGGCATGTAGACATGGTCAAGACAATCTCTTGCAGTTCAAACCGAGCATCAGTATGGGGAAGAAAGCTGATTTGAGTGCCTTTGAACGTGGCATGGTTGTTGGTGCCAGAAGGGCTGGTCTGAGTATTTCAGAAACTGCTGATCTACTGGGATTTTCACACACAACCATCTCTAGGGTTTACAGAGAATGGTCCAAAAAAGAAAAAACATCAGTGAGCGGCAGTTCTGTGGGCGGAAATGCGTTGTTGATGCCAGAGGTCAGAGGAGAATGGCCAGACTGGTTCGAGCTGATAGAAAGGCAACAGTGACTCAAATAGCCACCCGTTACAACCAAGGTAGCCAGAAGAGCATCTCTGAATGCACAGTACGTCGAACTTTGAGGCAGATGGGCTACAGCAGCAGAAGACCACACCGGGTGCCACTCCTTTCAGCTAAGAACAGGAAACTGAGGCTACAATTTGCACAAGCTCATCGAAATTGGACAATTGAAGATTGGAAAAACGTTGCCTGGTCTGATGAGTCTCGATTTCTGCTGCGACATTCAGATGGTAGGGTCAGAATTTGGCGTCAACAACATGAAAGCATGGATCCATCCTGCCTTGTATCAACGGTTCAGGCTGGTGGTGGTGGTGTCATGGTGTGGGGAATATTTTCTTGGCACTCTTTGGGCCCCTTGGTACCAATTGAGCATCGTTGCAACGCCAAAGCCTACCTGAGTATTGTTGCTGACCATGTCCATCCCTTTATGACCACAATGTACCCAACATCTGATGGCTACTTTCAGCAGGATAATGCGCCATGTCATAAAGCTGGAATCATCTCAGACTGGTTTCTTGAACATGACAATGAGTTCACTGTACTCCAATGGCCTCCACAGTCACCAGATCTCAATCCAATACAGCATCTTTGGGATGTGGTGGAACGGGAGATTCGCATCATGGATGTGCAGCCGACAAATCTGCGGCAACTGTGTGATGCCATCATGACAATATGGACCAAAATCTCTGAGGAATGCTTCCAGCACCTTGTTGAATCTATGCCACGAAGAATTGAGGCAGTTCTGAAGGCAAAAGGGGGTCCAATCCGTTACTAGCATGGTGTACCTAATAAAGTGGCCGGTGAGTGTATGTGTCCATTTATGATTAGATCTACTAATTTTGTAGATTCTTCGGGGGTAACAAATTATGAAATACGTCACAACATTACCTGTAATTCGAGTGCGGTTATTTACTATGCAACGTGCCCATGCAATCTGATATATGTAGGTATGACTACCAGGGCGTTAAAGACCAGAGTATCTGAACATGTCAGCAAGATCAGATCAGCGAGCACGATAATCGATTATGAACGTTTGCAACCTATCCCTCGTCATTTCAGAGACCATCATAACTGCAATCCAAGCGGACTTCGTGTCCGTGGAATTGATTGTGTCCATCTGGGTTCACGTGGAGGTGACCTCAAAAAGGCGCTTCTTCGTAAAGAAACCAGATGGATTGTTACCTTGAACACTGCGTCTCCAAGGGGCCTTAATGAAGCGGTTACTTTTGGTGCATTCCTATAATGGTGTACTGTTTTTCTATTCAGCAGTGGCGTAGTCTTGTATAGTGTTTTTGTGTTTTGTTTTTTGTGTACTAATCTTTTACTTTCTGTTGTTATACAGTTTATCTATTCTCTGTGGTTCATTTCCTGTGATGTGCCTTGGTGTACTTGATGGATGCATCGCCGTTACGTCATTATGATACCTGGGATTAAGAATACAGGGCGACAAGAATTCTTTTGCTACAAAAGATCTATGGCAACTTCTTGTATAATTGGTTTTTGTAATTTTTATCAATTTTTTATCAATTATATATGTTAGTGGTATTTGTCTCATCTCATTAAAATCAATTTATCTTTGGGGTTTTTATTTCCTATTGTGTTTCACATATTTGGTCGTAAATAAATTTGTACGTCCTCTTAGTCACTGTATTGCAATTTTTTGTCATTGTCAATTTTTCTTATTGTGTGGAATTTCTCCTTTTTTTCAGCATTTATTGCTGTCATCTATTCACAACATTCACTTGCACTTTCACTTATATATATTTTTCACTTTTGGATTTTATTGGTTTATTGTTTTGAAATTTCTTTATTTAATTGTAGCACTTTCATTTATCATCTTTTTGATGTATTGATACATAATAAGTTCTTATAGATTACCTTCTCCTTTTATGTAGCAATCATTCCCTTGTCGATATAGCCCTTGTTGGCGCTGCTGTCATCTTTCCACCGGCACACGTATGTCATTCTTATACCTATCCATCCAGCGATCTCTGTGGAGGATGCGCGTAGGGTCGGTGCACTGCCCTCGTGCGACTCGCGCGAGACCTTGTGATCATGTGACCGGCACACTACTGTGATGCCGGCGCATGCGCGCGGGCTCGGGGCGTCTCGCTGGACGGCATCGCCGCTTGTACGCGCTCCAATTAGATCCCACATGAGTCCACAGTATAAATAGGCTGCGTCTTTCTGTTATGGCTACTATCCTCCCGATGAAGCCTTCTTGGTGAAACGCGTCGAGGGTGTTCCAGTACTCCATTTCAACCACGAGCACTGTACCAGTCACTATTATCACCATGACTACAGGTAGCGTCTTTATTTCCTGCTATATCCTTTTCTAGACTGTTCACTGCCTTGCCCTATATTTCCACTATTAAACTATTGTTGCATTCTTTATTTATATATTATATGTATGGGTTATAGTGCTAGACTATTATGTGTACACCATCTCAACTTTTTCAGTCTAGATTGACTTTTTGTCAGGAATAAGCATATATGTGTAGGGTTATATATCTTGTTTCCCTCAGGAATTGTGGATTACCATTTTGTGATCTACATATGGCTTATTTCATATATGCTTAGTATCTGCTGCCTTAGTTTGACATTAGGGGTTTAATATATATAGTGGTGGGCACCACATTTAGGTGTTCATCTCTTGCTTATTAGGATTGTTGTACCTCTAAGATTACATTGGTGTGTGGTGTTCTGGATACAGTATATGCTTGTGTGAATATATCCTATATCATTCTTTTGTCCTTGTAACATCTTGCCCTGCTGCTTTGTTTTATGCTTTGTTATATTTATTAAATAAACTTGATTTATTTTTATATATATTATGGATTGTTTATCCTTATAATATTATTCATTTGATATATGCTTTACATCTTGTTCCCCACAACTTTTTCTTTTCTGAGTGACTCAATTTTCTTTATGTGGAGACTTGTTCTTTATAGGTATCTTATGGGGCAAATTTTGTTGCAGGGGATTAACTAGGTCTGCAACATGGAAAAGACCAAGCTTACTCCAGGGCTTAACCATAAACGCAGACAAGCCCCCAGGGAGGGACGATAGAATTTTAATCTGTTACCACACCTTCGCTGGGATTCCTCTTATTATACTCTGGTGTCTGAAGAGACTGCAGAGTACAATTGTGGGTTGTAGGTGGGGAACTCCAAAAGTTTTGGGTTTGGGTCATGTGACGTCTGACGTCATTGAAGAAGGACTACTTCGGAGGCCGACAGCGTAGGAGCTGGGAGATAGGTGAGCAATAGGGTTTTTTTAATGTTTTTCTCCCCCTGGGTCTCTGATTATTATACTCTGGGTCTGAAAAGACCCCTGAGTATAATAATTGTTTATGGGTGTCCACAGTGGGACATAGTACTGTGTGCAGGGGCCACTATGGGGTACAATACTGTGTGCAGGGGCCACTATGGGGGATAATACTGTGTGCAGGGGCCATTATGGGGGATAATACTGTGTGGAGGGGTCACTATGGGGGATAATACTGTGTGCAGAGGTCACTATGGGGGATAATACTGTGTGCAGGGGTCACTATGGGGGATAATACTGTGTGGAGGGGCCACTATGGTGCATAATACTGTGTGGAGGGGCCATTGAGGGACATAGTGTGTGCAGGGGCCACTAAGGGACATAATACTGTGTGCAGGGGCCACTATGGGTCATAATAGAGCGTGCAGGAATACGTAGGAGGGGGTCGGTCGAGATCTTCGGCATCGGTCAGAGGAGGGGGCCCCATGTCAAAAGTTCGCCATGGGGCCCCGCCATTCCTAGTTACGCCACTGATCAGGAGGTGTAACATCAGAGCCAAAATCAGGAGACAAGTAGATTTCCAGTAACAAGTCAAAGGTCAAATCCAAAAGGTTACAAAACAGCCAGAATCAGAATATAAGCAGACAGCCAGTAACAAACCAAAGAACAATTCAGAGTAGTCCACTACAGACAATCAGGATATGAAAGTGAAACTCGGTACAACCAAATTGCAAGCACCTGGCTGAGGAGGAAGAGGTTTAAAATATACCTCCTCAGCTACTAATTGGATAAGCCTAGGAAAACCCTGAGCAATAGAGAAGCTTCACAGGTAACCTTAAAACAATTCCAGCTAAACAGAGATTCCTGACACTATCATTGTCTGAATATATTATAGAAACTATTCAAAGCAAGGCATCAAACATCCTAGGAAATGAAAAGGGGAAAAAGAGGTCTATAAAAAGAGAGTTTTATCCTTTAGACTTAAACGCATATATTACTAAATACTAAAACTCTGTTATTCATGAAAATTAATGAAAGGTTGTTAGAGGCCTTAGGAGTCCAGTGAGTGGTCATATTCACTGACAGCTATCTCTGTATGCACACTTATACAGGGAAGGCTGCCATTCACTGATTAAGACCACCCACTGGACTCCTAAGGCCAGAATCAGCAGAAGTTTAATGAATGAATACTGAATATTTTTCTGCAAACTTTGACAGTATTTTGCTCAGTTCCTACTGATCTATAACATTCTATCTACAGATAGGACTGCATGTACAATGTGAAAGGATTCCTTTAATTTGCTTTCAATATCTATTAAAGAGGACCTTTTACCATTTGGGGCACATGCAGTTTAATACACTGCTAGAAAGCCGAATTCAGCACACTATCAACTTTCCCTTTCTGTTCCCCCAGTGAAGAGCTATCAGTACCGGTACCGTAGCTCTTCACTGTCAGAAGGGCGTTTCTGACAATCAATCAGGAATGCCCTTCCTTACAGCAGCGTCCTCACCACTCTCACTGTACAGCGAAATAGGCACTACTGTGAGTAAGGGCGTTCCTGAATGACTCTCAGAAACGCCCTTCTGACAGTGGAGAGTTACGGTACCAGCACCAATAGCTCTTCACCGGGGGGGGGCACAGAAAGGGAAAGCCGATAGTGTGCTGAATTCAGCGCACTGTCGGCTTTCTAGTGGTGTATTAAACCGCATGTGCCCCAAATGGTGAAAGGTCCTCTTTAAGCAGAACATCAGTATACTATTATATTTTTTTTTTTATCTTATTAGACTCCAAGATCATAGACAGCTCATTGGTTATAATTGGAGATTAAATACTTTAAATTGATCAATTCTAAAAAGTAATACAAAGAAAAAAATTGCAGAATCGGTGCTATTTTTGTAAATGCTGGTGATTAAATGCTGGTATAATAGAGCACATTGTGTCATTTTTGGACAGAATTTAAAATACTTTCGCCTACTGTGTTAGAGCTTTTCATACTTGCCTAAATTACACTGTTGGAACAGCCACAGTAAATTTAAGTCTATATTTACTATATAGTTAAAGAAGTCATAAGTCTAGAGAGGAGTATAAGAGAAAGCACAGAAATTGGAATATGTTCATTATTACATTTTACATTACTTTTACATCACTTTTTCTAATTAACCCCTTCCCACCGTAGAAATTTAATTTTTTTGTTTTTGACTTCCCTCCTCCCTCCAAACCCCATAATTTTTATTTTTCCGCTCTCAGAACCATATGAGGTCTTAATGTTTGCGGGACAAATTTTTCTTCATGATGCTACTATTAATTATTCTGTACAATATACTGAGAAGCTGGGAAAAATTCAGAATGGGGTGGATTTGAAGAAAAAGTGTATTTGTGCGACTTTCTTATGGGATTCATTTTTGCAGCGTTTACTGTGTAGCCAAAATGACATGTCATCTGTATTCTATGTTTCTGTACGATTCCAAGGATACCAAATTTATATGGTTTTATTTACATTTTAACCCCTTAACAAAAATCCAAAACTGTAGCAATTTTTTTTTTCTAAAAGTCGCCATATTCTGCCACCCGTAACTTTTTTATACTTCCGTGTACAGGAATGCATATTTTTGCGGGGCCGGGTGTACTTTTCAGTTATACCATTTTGGGGAATTGCTATTGCCTTGATCTTTTTAAAAAAAAAATTTTAGCAGGGGCAAAACAGTCGAAAAAACAGAGGCTTGGTACTTTTGACTTTTTCCCTCTACGGTGTTTACCGTACGGGAAAAATATTTTTATAGATTATTAGAAGTAGAACGAGTGTTTTCGGATACAGCGAAACCTAATGTGTCGGGGTTTCACAGGGGTTTGAAGTACTTTTATATGTGTTGTAGGGAAAGGGGTGTGATTTGAATTTTTAATACTTTTTTTTATTTTTTTTACTTTTTTTTATTTTATATTGGACTCCCTAGGGGTCTTGAACCCCTGGGGTCTGATCACTAATGCAATGCATTACAATGCATTGCTTCACAAGGTTCCCAGCTGTCTTATACATGGGATGTAGGCCCTGGAGCTCGTTCCAGGTGCCTGTAATCGCCGGAAAAATGGCGGCGCCCTAGCACCGCCGGTAAAATGGTGCCTCGGTCAGCTTTGGGCGCCAGAGGGGATAATGCCTGCGATTGGTGTGAGCACCTAAAGCAGGTATTAGCTCATGTATAAAACAGCAGACACAGGCCAGCTATGGCGCCCGCCATAGTTAAACATCCAGCATTCGCTGTACTAGTGCGGTGGATGTCGGGAAGGAGTTAATGTTCTCAACTTTTATTTATGCTAGTAAGGTAGTATGGAGTGTACTCAGGGGAATCATACAGCAAACATCACCTACAACAGCCATGATTGGTGCCCACACCAATTGTGATTGTTACCCCTGTAGATATCTTGGTCAATTGTGACCAAAGAACATACCGCAGCAGCATGTGGGTGCCACCATATTGGCCCCAATTGCCATCTCTCAAAACATCATCAGGAGGCAGCGATCAATTGTCATGACAGTTGGGAGCTTATTGAAATTCTCCCAGACCTGTCATTACTATATTTCTATTACACGCTTTCCTAGGCATAGAACTGAATGGATTTCACAATATACTGCAATACAATACTATTAACCCCTTCCAGTCATTTGTTGTAATAGTATGGCAGATGCTTGGTATTTAACGATGGTAGCTACCATAGCTACTGGGTCTTCACTGTGATGTACCCTGATCGAAGGTGTTGCAATCCAGGACCCCCATGCACACCAGAAGTCAATAAATGGCAACATTGCGAGAGGCTGACCTGTTCTCATAGCAACCTGAAGCCTTATGAACGCTTCCAAGCCTGTCATAGATATATCTATGACCAGCCTCAATAGTAATGTAACTAATCTCCTATAGACTGCAATACAGTTGTATTGGGATTACCCCCTGAGGAAGCCTATTTAGCAGGCAATACACATGGATGATGGATCTATCATTTGGTAGGCATTATTATCTTTAGTGACATTATAGTACAGGGGTAGGCAACCTTTTTTGTTCGGCGTGCCGATTTAAATTAAAAAAATCAAAGATGAGGTCCTCGGAGTGCCGGGCAATAATTGTAAAGCTGACGACAACTACACTAAAGTCATATAGCACAAACCACAACATAGGGGTGCTGTCATACTGTGCTCCCAGCCACATGCACTTACCACTATTTGCCTGGATACACATGTTCTTTTCCTTTAGAAGCAATGTAAGTACATGCGTAACCCACAATTAGTGGTAATGTATGTGACTGGTAGCAGAGTAAGGCCATACCTGTGGCAGTGGACACTAGCTGTCGGACACCGACGGTAGTGTGAACGCTCCCTAAGTGAAACGCAGATTAATTTCAGTCACTTTTAGTTCCTGGCGGTGCAGTAACAGCAAAACCCCAGCCAGGAATTAATCAGTGTCACACTTTCAACAAAGTGAATGCACTGGTGCCCAGGAACTGGATTTGGCTTTAATTGCATCTAGTTACAGTGTCACCACCCAATAGAATCACAGTAAGGCTGAGGCCCCACATTACAAAAATGCAGCTTTTTTTATTGCAGATTTAGCTGCGTTTTTTTTCCGTCAAAGCCAAGAATGGCTAGAAAAGGAACGGGAAATATATAGGAAGCTTTTTATATGTCTCCCTCCTGCTCAATCTACTCCTGGATTCGGCTAAAAAAAAAACCCAGCAAAATCTGCAACGAAAAAAAGCTGTTTCTGCAACGTGGGGTTTTAGCCTAAGGCTGAGGCACAGGGAACACAGCTTTTTTTTGTTACATATTTTGCTGTGTTTTTCTGAGCCTAAGCCAGGAGTGGATTGAGCAGAAGGTAAACGTATAAGAAGCTTCCTATATATTTCCCATTCCTTCTGTAGCCATTTTTAGCTTTGGTTGAAATAAACCGCATCAAAATCTGCAACAAAAACGCTGCGTTTCTGCAATGTGGGGCCTCAGCCTTACGCCTCCTACATACAAATGGCACGCATGTGGTTTTCACTGATCTATATGTTAAAATGAATTGACAGGGCTGCAAATGCAGACAGATATAGGGGATGAAAAATCAAAAGGAAAAACCGCTACATCTGACTGCATGTATATATGCAATGACTGCAACGGACAACCCCAGACTGTAAGGGCCAACAACAGACAAAATAGAAAAAATTATCGTCCGTCAATCAAATACTTAAAATGTAACTTTTACTTCATTGATATAAAAAACATAAACATGTTTCAGGAGCAAGAAAAAAGAGGAACAGCTTACGCGTTTCAGGACATGGTGTTGAGTCCCTTAGTCATAGCAACTATGACTAAGGGACTCAACACCATGTCCTGAAACGCGTAAGCTGTTCCTCTTTTTTCTTGCTCCTGAAACATGTTTATGTTTTTTATATCAATGAAGTAAAAGTTACATTTTAAGTATTTGATTGACGGACGATAATTTTTTCTATTTAGATATAGGGGATGTATAGGACACATATAGGACCTGCTCAATAGTTTTCAGCTCTTCAATTTGGCCCAGATACACAGCCACAAAAAGAATGGCTGTATATATGGGTCCATTGAAATATGTATTGGTCTGTACTTTTATCCACAGTTGTAGATAAAGTCTGGTCATGTGCATTGCAGGTTACAACTCAATGTGCCTCATATTAATAGCAGTTAACCCCATCATGTCCCTCACATTAACCCCCTGTGTGCTTTACATAAGGGACACTGATATGTGAGACATATGGAGGTAATAAGTGAATATCTTTATTATATAGGTCCTTTATTAGTACCCCATATGTCTCACACATCAGTAACCCTTATGACTAAGCCCTTATGACTGAGCCACACAGGGGTTAATGTGAGGGACATGATGGGGTTAACTGCTATTAATGTGAGGCACATGGAGTTACTAAAACTAAAGTAATAAACCCAAATGCCTGACAGTAATAAGGATAGTTAGTAACACACATGTACCTGGTGTTGTGTTTACTTTCACTTTGCTTTCTCTCCTCCTCAGGGCTGCAGACGGCAGGAGCTCCGCCTTACGTGTAGCAGCAGGTCCAGGGAGCCTTTATCCTGTGCAGTGAGAGGCTTACCTCTGATTGGTGGCAGGGAGAGAAGGGGGCGTGTCCTACACAGCAGCTCTACCAGAGCACTGAAGGGACGATCTCTCTCTCAATTTAGTGCATGAAGGTTGCAGGCTGGCTGCTGTGCCAGCAAAATATGCCTCGCGTGCCAGTCTTGGCACGCGTGCCAGGGGTTGCCGACCCCTGTTATAGTATGTAGTTCTTTTTTTTTTTTATAGTGTGAGCAAGTAAGAGAAATAAAATTCTAATAATGAAAAACAATAAACACAAGGATAACATTTATTGTGCTTTTTATACTAGTTTCTGTTGTAAAATGTAAAAGTCACAGATTTTGGCACATGGTTGCTTTTGTGGCATTTATGATTTTTGGAGCATTTGTGACTCTTATCTTAAAAGTGGGCATGTCAGGGTGGAGTTTAGTGGGAGGAATATATCCTCTGGTGGTGCCACAGATTTACTATAAATTGCTCCAGTAACTGATATAAATTATGGCTAAAGTCTATGAGCTTCTGGCACATGGTGAATAGGAGATATGTGTATGTCTCACAATGAATTAGGAGCAACTTCACTCCGGCATCCATTGAAATGCCAGTCTTCCCCAAGGTGTTTATAGAAGTGGGGGGGGGGGGGGGGGGGCATCTAATATAAATTATCGTGCAGATAAGAGACCTGTTAATGTCATGTAACATTCTTATTCATGATTCTTTATGTGTTTCTAGCTTATGATATTGTGGACCTCATTTCACCACTTCCCTAGTGCATACTAGTACATCTCTGCTTAAATATATGGCCTTATTAATGGGAAGATTACAGAGTCATTGTGGAATATAGACTGCAGCTGTACATATAGACCTTCTAAAGTATTTAGTGAATGCATCCGTTAACCGAGCTATACAGAACAATTCAACTCAGAGATTGTAGAATGGCAATGCTAGTGGAGAAAATACAGTTTTGTGCATAGGGGTATCTTAATTTGTCTTCTGTCTACAAAAGAGAAAATGGTGCTCTTAGAATTGGCAGATTTGCAGATTAGAGACCACATTTAATGGAGGGCATAATTTTGCCCCAGAGATCATCAGTCAGACTAAGTTTTTAGGCATTGTATTAAGAAATGTCAGGGCCCAGCTCTCACTTCCTACAGTGATATATAATTAAAAGTATAGATACCCTTTAGGCATGATAGATCGAGTGCTGATAAAAACTGAAAATTAACAGCGGATAATAATCCAACAGCTGACTCTGCTTCTTGTTTCACTCTTGTTAACCCCGCATCTAATGTAAGAAATTGGGGATTAGATATGCAGTTCCAAGTGTAATTGACATTATTTGACATTATACACTGCAGGCTGCGTTTTAGATGCAGAACAATACCATAGGCTAAATGCACTGTCTAAAATTAAATACAACCGGTATACTGTGGTCATGTTAATAGGTGATTCTTATTCAGAAAATGGTATATTATTCAAGGGGGCATTCACATAGAGTAACTTGGTGCGGATTCGTGCAGAATCCACGTCAGAATCCACGCGGGAAAAAAAAGCCTCCCATTGACTTCAATGGGTTCTGTTTCCCACGCAGAACCCATTGAAATCAATGGGAGGCTTTTTTCCCATTGATTTCAATGGGTTCCACTTAGAAAACTGAACCCATTGAAGTCAATGGGAGGCTTTATTTCCACGCGGATGCTGACCCGAATTCCGCATCAGAATTAGAGCACGGAAACTCTGTGTAAATGACCCCTAAAGAGGATGGGCAACTTTCCTGAAGTGACTGTCCTACTAACTATATATCTTATCAGAGAAATAAACTCCTGTCTCCTCCTCCTTGCCCCTCCTTCCTAAATTTCTCACTCACTCCTGAATCAGTCTTGGTGTTGCGTTTTTTTGAGCCAAAGCCAGGAGTGGATTGAGCAAAAAGTTAAAGTACGGTATAAGCTGCCTGCATATTTTCAATTCCTTTTGTGGCCACTCCTGACTTTGGCTAAAAAAAAAACTGCAACAAAATCTGGAACAAAAAAGCTGCGTTTCTGCAACATGGGTCCTCAGCCTAAATGTTTCCAGTGATGTAGCCACTTACTTTGTATTTTTAATGGAACCATTTTGTGGTGCATGTAATCCAGATTGGAGTTGGGAAGGAATTTTTTCCCTGAAATGGGGCAACTGGCATAAGCCTCATGTTTTTTTTTTGCCTTCTCCTGGATCAACACTGTAGGGGATTGCAGGGTTATAGGTTGGACTTACCTCATCTACTATGTAACTATGAAATGCATTAAAAAGCTTTTTTTTTTTTTTTTTTGGGGGGGGGGGTGCTAGACAAAAATTGTAATCCATTAATTTTAGGTTTTTTTGCGCTTTTGTTTTTACAGCATTTCACTATGATATAAATGACATATCACCTTTATTTCTTTATGCAGGTCAGTACAAGTACAGCACTACCTAAGGCTAAGGCCCCACCTTGTGGAAACACTGAATTTTTTGTTCCAGATTTTGCTGTGTTTCTTTTTAACAAAGTCAGAAGTGGTGTGAACAGGAATGGAAAATAAAAAGGAAACTCTTAGACGTTTCCCTTCCGTTAGATCTAATCCTCAAAAAAGCAGCAAAATCTGCATTTCCACAATGTGGGGTTGTAGCTTTTTAAAGGTATTTTTTTTTTATATGTGCACATATTGCACATTTTATAGTGTGATTGCACAATTACTTTAAAAATTTTTTTTACTTACATTGTCATATTCTTAGAGTCCTAACATTTTGATTATCCAGTTGTGTAAGGGAATTTATTTTGTAGGACAAGTCGTACTTCTTATCAGTATCTTGTTGGGTTACATGCAACTTTTTGATTACTTTTTATTCCAATTTTTAAAGACTAGCATTGCATAGATTGCTATTATTGTTTAAATTTTTCATTAGTATGGGAACTTACAATGATAGCTTAAAGGGGTTGTCCCATAACAAGGATCTTATCTATATTTTTAGTTTATGTGGATATAAGACTTTTTCTAAATACATTGCTTTATCAAAACTGCTTTGTTTGGCTGCTATCGTAATGTATTCACTCCATTGTTTATATGCGTTTCTATGACCACGGGCCCGTTCTGAGCTTATCTGCTCAGTCCCCAAGTGATAGATGCCTGCTCTCAGGGGGAGGGAGGGGCTGAGTGCTGGGAGCAGCTCTGAGCTGTGTATGTCTCTACCACAGACAAGCAACGGAGCTCCTCAGATAGGGGAGGGGGGAGGTGAGAGCTCCGGAATTTCTGAGCTCTTATCTCCTGCCCTTCCACTTATCAGTCGGTTTAATTGAATTTGGCTGATAAGGGCTGAGATAGGGAGTCCGGGACCTCTGTATGTATTACAAACTGACTCAAATCCAGCTCTGCTACATCAGTCTCTACATGAGCTTCATACTGTGGTAATGCATTTACAACCAATCCCTCATTACTGACTGCAAATATAGAAGGTAGCACGATAGCAGAGCAAGTGAAACCCCGCCCACCAATGTGCTGAGAAAACCAGGAAGTGAAGAGAGCACACAGCCTGCAGGTTGGTGAACAAGCGTGATGGGAATACCCCTTTAATCTCTTATATAACACATGGCAATGCTTCTGTATTGCAGTATATTACACATGTCAATGTTATACTGACGATGAGTCTGTTAGACCTAGCCTCCTAAACTGTCATCAGAAAAACGACACTCATTATCAGATGAACAATACCTAAAACTGTGCTTGAAAGGTAGAAAAAAATCTGTTTACTTTAGCTCTAGTAATACCATTTCCATGGCTGCATATTACGGAGCTATACAGATGTTGCCAAAACAAAAACTACATCTCTGACATCACTAGAACTGTTAGTACTGAGAGCTTCATTTACCTGCTTCCATCTGCTTTTGGACAAGAAATGGACAAAATTACCTAAATGGAATAGAGCACTTTCAATGTTATTAGCATTATGTCTATGTAAATGACAGGCTGAACAGGAAGTATGCAAGGGAAGTCTTCAGCCAATAGGTATAGGGCAGGAAGTGATGTCATTTTGACACCTCTCCTCTACAGTCCATTAACATGTAGCAGTTTTGTTTTTCTTTCTGGTGACGTTGAGAACCTTTAGTGTACACAGCATGTGAGACTTGCATTTCAGGGACCCTATGACATGTGTGTTTGTAAGCAGTCCTGCAGCCAAGTGTGCCTGCTTCTTATATTCTGAGATTCAATGACTATAATCTTCATTAAGTAAGTAAAGGCTAATTTCCTATATAATGAATCTCTGCCATTAAAAAACAGTGTGGAAAAGACATATTGCGCTTTTTTCTGCAGCGCTTTTCACAAAAAGTGTGCAGAGTTTTCCTCTGTGGACTTTTGTTTCTATTATACCTATAAGGAAAACGGCAGCTTTCCATAGGTATAATTGACAGGCTGCGATTTGAAAAAACCAGAGCGTTTTTGAAATTGCTAAATTTGCACTGCCAATTTTTTTCTGCAATGTAGGATTAATGTGAAAACACAACTTTTATTTGGCGCAGCGTTTTGACCATGGCAAAATGCGGCTTTTTCCATGCCACTCTGTCCTTAAATAGTTCTATACTCCTGGGCTATTATATATTTTATAAGGTTTGTCCCACACAGATAATTATTTCATTATCACAATATGGAGCAAGGGTCTATTGTACTATCTTTATTTCTGGACCCTTCATTATTTTGCTAGGTTGAGACATGAATTTTAAGATCTGATATTTCATTGTGGACTTTTACATGACAAGAAAAATCTTATTGATTACCGAAAGGCGCAGCAGGGGGCACTTAACGCCATTTGTAGGGAAGAACAGACAAAATAAATTATTGAGCTCAGCTAAACAACAGGAAAGCACACATTATACTATGCCTAGAAAAAAAAAATACTGCGCTAACTATACAGTATGATTTTTTTCTAAGAAAATAACTTTAGATTCTACTTGGCTTCAACTAAAATAAGTATATAAAAATAAATGTATCCTAATACAAAACATCTGGACAATATTATGTATAATAATGTGGACATTTTGTGAAAAATATAAAATATAAAAAAAATTTAAATTTTATATATATATATATATATATATATATATATATATAAAGAATTGAGAGGCAAAGATTATGTTATTTTGGAATATAAAAAAAAATCGTGCAATTAGTACGATATATAATTAAAAAGGGTTTTTACAGAATTCAATTACAAAGATCTGATCAACCACCGCACAGAGAGGATACACAAAGCAGAGGAGGCCAGGTGCTCTGATGAAAAAAAAGGCTTGTGTTAATGAAATAAAAATGTCATTGTAAGAGTTAAATCTTAATTCCACAGATATTGTCAGGTGAGGATTTTTTATGGTTCACCTGGAAAATTGAACAGATGTCTCCCCCTCCTTCTGCTGATCACAATCAGTTACTTATAATACAGTTAAACAAACTGCGTTAGCTGGTCCTCGCGGAGGTGCGACGTTACTGCTGGGGACATCTGTTAAAGTGACCTTTGTACCTGCGCACCATTTAACAGGAGACACGTATACAGCCGGTTTGTCTTTTACATTTAATTTGTTTTAATGAGTTGTGCTTCGTTTGATTAATATTTCTCTGAGAGAAGTCAGAATCCCTGGTCTCAGCAGAAAAAACATGTCTGCTACCCCATAGCATGAGAGCCCAGCTGCCCACATGCACTGTAACTGAGATCTCTTAACCAGTAATAAATAAAGCGCGCCGTGTGCACCGATCGACAATTTGACATCAGTAGTTTGACAACACTGATAAACAATTCATGATTTTTATTAATTTGAGTAAATAAACACACTGTTCAGATGTCACTTTCAACTTGAAACCACGCTGCTTCATCAAGATCCTTAATTACTCGAAATAATCACAAATGGAAACTCTGGTGCTCAGGTCTCAAGTATTCCACTTTATTTCTTCTTTCTCGAGTCCAACTGATGCACACAGATATTTAGTCTAAACAAGGTAAAATTAAACGTGTGCATGGACCGTATTTAGAAGCCAAAAGATTTTGCTGACATGTAACCTTGATATGACCTTAATAGGGGGAAAAATTTTGATAAAAAGATTTCAACAATATAGAATATTTTTAACAAGTGAAGTCAGGATATTGCCAAGTATAGGGCAACACGGTGGCTCAGTGGTTAGCACTGCAGCCCCAAAGTCCTGGGTTTGAGTCCCGCCAGAAACAACATCTGCAAGGAGTTTGTATGTTCTCCCTGTGTTTCTGTGGATTTCCTCCCATTCTACAAAGACATACTGATAGGAGAAAAAAAAAATTGTACATTGTGATCCCTATATGGGGCTCATATCTACATTAAAAAGAAAAAAAAATGAGAGGATATTGCCAAATATTACAGAACGTAAAGGTAGCTGAATTGTTGGTAAAAAATAAAATAAAAATCTCCTATGTTGTTAAAATTTTGAAATGTCAAAAAACGCCAAGAACAAAGCTCGTAGAAGTCCTAAAAAAAATTCCAATACAATAGGAGTTACTGGGAAAAGAAAAAAAGATAGAAAAAAAAAAGATAACGCCATTAAAGTGTTTGTCCCACAATAAAATGATTGTAATTACGACTGCTTATATTTAAACCAACAGGAATGTAATACTTAATAGATAATCCCTTTATATGAGAGCTGGATTTTATCTATTTGGATATGGTGCAAACAAAGTTATATCAAATGAATGTGGGCAAATGGCTGGAATTGGTCTGACTCACACACAGGAGGTATGGCCGCATCGTTTTAGAGTCTTAGGTTAGAGCCTAGATTCAACAATAACTTCAAGAGTCATCAAATAGCTTTGTTGAGTTATTTTTATATCTTTACTTATTTGTTCATCCTTTACCTTCTCTATTGGCAGCACAAGATGACCTAGAGGCACATCACTAATGCAATGGTGTAAAGCAAAATAGGTACCTATGTTCAAAAGGGGATACAACTTAGTCTAAACAAGGTTTAGCCTAAAGTCTAAGTTTAGTCTAAGGCTAAACAAGGTTTTTTTTTTAAATAATAAAAAAATAAAATAAAAGTTGAAACACAAATCTAATTTATTTCAGCATCCATTCAATTGTATCTGAGCTGAACTGCATAGATCTATGTACATCTGGCTCTGTACACAGTTTTTACTGGTGCCATGGCTCCTGCTGTGAACTGATTTTTGGAGGTGCTAGGCAGTGGATTTTCCACCAGTCTTACACTTAGTTCACATCTGCGTTTGGTAATCTGTTCAGGAAGTCTGCATGGGAACCCCCCGAACGGAATACCAAACGCATTGGCAAGCGGTGTGTGCAGTGAAAGCATATGGACCCCATAGACTATAATGGGGTCCATATACTTGCCGTGCGCTGTCCGCACAAATCATGTGGTGTGGAAAGTAGATAACAAAGTACTTTCCTGTCCGCATGTTTCCTGCGGAGATCTGGCGGCAAGCATATGGACCCCATTATAGTCTATGGGGTCCGTGTGCTTTAACTGCACACTGCTTGCTAATGCGTTTGGTATTCTTTTGGGGGGTTCCCCGAATGGGATACCAACGCAGATGTGAACAAGGCCTTATATTGATGGCCATCAATATCAACATTATGACAATTCCCTTAAAGAGGACCATTAACCACCTTCATCAGCTCATTGCTTTCTTCAGTAAGGGCTACTCCACTGATTCTGGCACAGTATTTTCTCTAACCTCCACTGGTTCCAAGTAGTCGTTTCTGTTCATGTCAATACAATTATATTCCCTACAGTCAGGTGTTCAGGTCTGGGTTGGAACATTTTTCTTCTCCCAGGACAGAAAAGAGAAATGCTTGAAGAATCCAGCAATCCAAGAAGTAATCCAGAGTTTAAAATGTAAAACTTAACTTTTAATTGTTCCATACAAAACTCTTATGTATAAACATCATTCAGTGAATAGTGCATCCAAATCACTTACATGTTTTGGGACCTAAAGCCCAGCACCGCCACCTGACAGAAGAGCATAATTGTTCTGAAACTAACAGCAATGGTTGCTCAGGAATAGCGGGGGTTTGAGAAAAAATTCCAACTCCAGAATCAGTGGTGGAGCATCTGTTGAAGGATGCAGAGAGTTGGATTTGGCGGAGGTGATGAAAGATCCTTTTTAAGGTAGATCAAGAACTTGACATATTTGATTGACAAATGGGGTTGAGCTGATCTTGAGATGTCAAGATCGATTTTAAAATCCGATTTCCAATCATTTTCCAGCTGATCTCGATCCCGATCATGAAATTTACTCGATCGATGATTGGAATCCGATCTTTTCCGATCCCAATCGCTCAACCCTATTCACAAATTATTATTTGATCATCAAAACTGGATTATGTTTCACTATTCATATATGTTATATATCTTCACAGTGAGTGGGATAATAGTGGGTAGGGCTCATGCACGGTGACTGACGGCCAAAGGAGAGGGGATAGTGACATGAGAACTAACATGGCTGACAGCAGTGACTGATAGCTACTGATTGTCCCATAAACTGAGGACCAAATGACTGGACTGCACATTATATAAGGAGCACAGCTTCCTTTTTTGTATTGTTGGCTGGATGTACAAGGCGGGCAATGGCTCTTTCTGAAATTGAGCATTTGTTGCTAAATGATGACGGCTTTTAGGAACTACTGGGTTACATACTAAATAAGATAAACAGTGGTCGGATCTATAGTAGACTTGAGAAGTAACAAGTCCCATAGTTATATTTATAAGGCTGAATGCTAAAGATTGCATCCAGCAATGTCCACAGACCAGAGAACACTGACTTGAAATCAAACCCCTGCAGCTCACACAAAAGGTAGTAAAATCTGCAGATTGGGCATCTGCCAATTACCAAGTGAGTATAGAATAACAAAGCCAAAATCCTTTCCTTATCAGTGGAGTGAATAGAAATCTAGGATTTGGGGAGAACTACTCTCAGAGTGAAACCCACATCCAATCCAGGTAGTATTATAAGGAGACATTTAGAGGAAATCAAACCCCTGCGGATACAACAAATATTAATCAGATCTGGTGAATGCGAAGCTAGTCGCTGAATGTTGGCTTATGTGGGATGAAACTGTCTCTCCAACCTTATTCAGAGAAGATCCAGGATTATGATGATTTGAACCTTTCATATTTTATGTAAGAATAGATCACATCTATGTGAACCATGTGGATTTGGGAACAATATACTGAAAAGTGATAAAAATTGTTACATTGCATATCAATGATAGCTGTGGGATATCTACAGCTTAGATATGTCCAATAGTGGTCAAAGTGGTCAAATGTCTAATGTTTCCTCATGCTAGGAGCTAATAAAAGGAGGTTTTTTCAATATAATATATATAATCAATAATATATATATATATATATATATATATATATATATATATATATATATAGTGGGGAAGGGAGCTCGGTAGAAGCAGTGGTGTGGACCACACCAATCAAAGACAGGTACACAAAATAGGCAGGAGTCAGGTTCATTTAGAAAAGAAAAAACAGAACTGGAAGATAAATAAACCTTGACTTCAGGCACAAAATGAGCAGCATAAAATACAGCCTTAACTCGGGGGCAACACGGTGGCTCAGTGGTTAGCACTGCAGCCTTGCAGTGCTGGAGTTCTGGGTTTGAATCCCGCCAGGAACAACATCTGCAAGGAGTTTGTATTTTGTCCCCATGCTTGTGTGGATTTCCTCCCATTCTACAAAGACATATTGATAGGGAAAAAAAAGTATATTGTGATCCCTATATGGGATACATAAAAAAAAAAATACAGCCTTAACTTCAGGCAAAACAATAAGAAACACAATCCTGGTCGTCCGAGCGACTAACTAAACAGTAGTAACAAACTAACTATACGTGTGGCTTACTAACAGCCACATGAATAAACATACAAGCATGACACAGTCACAGTCCACATTCAGAGTAACAGGACAGAGCCAGACACCTCCTCTCACTCCCCAGAGCTGCCCTGAAGTGCCAGCTCTGTAGTCTTTAATGGCCCAGTAACAAGCCTATGACCCACATCTGGACTGAAGTCTATTCTAGACCCGCACTGGACCACACATAGGTCAGAAACCTGGGGCAGAAATAGTGGGACTCCAACACTTTGCCTTTCACCTTCTCACAATATCTATTACCAATTTGAGTACACTGTGGTCCCCTTAAGAAGTTGTCCAAGACCAAGGCATATCAGCTACTGTAGAAATCCAGAACCCCACACTGATGAGCTGATTCAGCTGCTGGTATAGAAGCTGACTTGGGGGATAGCTAGCTGTCAGCTGGCTACTATGTAATGTTTTTTGACAGCTTTATCCTTCCTAGTCTTCTCTGAAGTCCCTATGTATTGGAGTCATATGCTATCATATACTAACCCCTAGCTATAGTGTAGCTCATATTGCCCTCCTTGTACAAGTCAGAAGAAATAGCATCTTATTGTGTGACTTTCAGCTATGGCAACAGCGCCTGAATGAAGCGCTCTCGAGATGAGACAAGCTACAATGAAATAATGGATGGTCTAAACACCTTCAGAATAGCATTGAATGAAGGAGCACATACTTCAAGCAGCTAGAAACCTCATGTGGGATCAATGCTCTTTTGCACTGTAGTGATGGCACAACCAACACTATATAAATGATCATATGTAGCAAGAGTTTAAATGCTTTATGCAAAAGGACATAAAAAATGTCCTGATATAGTAAAAACTACATAACTAGAACCCTAATAGAGTAGTAGTGCAAGGTTATAATACAGCCAATGGTTACATGGTTATAATACGTGCAGGCACACTGGTCAGAAACACAACGCGTATTGCATTATTTGTGAAGTGTGGAGAAACATAGAGCCTTCCCGTCATCTACAGGTTACTTAGCTACAGAGCTGTTTTGCTGACCCTTATAAAGGGTTTTTCATAACAATGAGTAGCAACTAATTGGCGTATGTGCACACACGGGTTTAGTGAGGTAAGTAATATTATCCCAGTTATTGTATAATGCCCTGATATATCTGTATAATACATATACATTAATATGACCTGCTGTCACCAGATACCTGCTACAGATGTCTCTTTAATCCACCATGTCTCTGCGCTCTTACAAACCAGCCATCCATTTCTTTTACTGAAGCAGGCAGGATAATCATTGGTGCAATGGAGTATCTAATCCAGGCTGACCGCAGTTATTGGGGTCTCCCGTTAGGGGATGTAAGACAAGAGCCGCTGGGTACGGGCCAGAATGTGTTGCTGGTGATTTCTAGGATTCTTTTCTTTTCCATTCTGATTCATTGAGGTTTTTTTATACACCCATTCTGACACATCACCACTTAACAATGGGATTGTACAGATAGGCATCAAAGCTGTAGATTAGTCAGAACATAATGTATTGAGAATCAGACTAATAACTGCTCATGAAGCATATCTAGATGGCCCGGGAGACATTTCTATTTAGGTGGAGAAGGAGTTTAACAATCAAGTACCAAATAAAGCAGAAACCATATTAGGTAAACTACTGATACACCCACTCTTACACACATATATACAGCAGAGAAGGGTGGGGATAGCACATATATTCCTCCTCTGCTGTGTACTCTTCTAAGGCAGTCAGGCTCCATGTGTGAACAAACAGACACCTAAGTTTGTATATTCCAAGGGTCTTTGTTTCCAGCCATATCAGTTACACTATATATGTACAATGTTTATCCTTTGGACATGTGGTTAAATGTTTAGATTGTGTTGTTCTATAAGAAGATGGAGAAGCCACAGTGGTCTTATCAGGTGCTCTGCAAACAGTATAATAAGACAAAGACCTGAGGATGGCATAGTCTCCAGGAAACTTCCAACCCTCAGATGCAAAAATGGGCTATAATCAGGGTTTTTTTTAACACATTGGAAAATGTTTCATAAGTGGGGCCCTTCAAGGACACAAACAGGGATGACTGTGTCCATGCCTCGAAGCTGTCTTATTCCTACTTAGTCCCTTAGTGCTCCCATATAATAATATGACCCTTCAGTGGCCCCAACACAGTATAAGCAGCCCTTATTTTCTTCCACATAGTATAATGCCCCCTACATAGTATAGCGCTCTCTCAGACTCCCCCATGTGGTATAATGCCTCTTTATGACTCCCACAAGAAAGTAGGGCCACACAAAAAATAATACTGACATAGCCTGTTCACACAGAGCTGTCTGCAGACTGTGGGCCCACCATTGTCGCTGGATTGCCATTCATTATGCTTGACTGCCACCCCACTAGTCAAAGCCTGAATGGTGAGTAGGGATCCGATGGCTCTCTTCTTTCATTTAAATCTTTCTGTGTCCTTAGGAGACAGACAGAGTTGAATTGGAATCTGCCACCTAGAAGGACAGGACAAGATGGTGAAAGGTGCAGATGTACCATTTGCCCATGGTTAATATGACCCTGACTACAAGTGTTTTTACTAAGCTTGATTTGGAGCAAACTAGAATGATACACCTGACATCACGATCTATTGACATGTCTAGTTGTGATGGTTGGATTTGGTAGTGTCGAAGCATTTAGTGGAGTTCAGATCTCATAATAATTTTGTGCTTGAAGCTATTCCAGCCTCTTCCCACTCTCCATCCATGCCATGTGGAGAGAGCAGTAAAAACAGAGGGATTTCCTACCATAAATTCCCCCGACTTTCTTTACTCTTTTGGTATTTTCTATACCAATGTTAAGAGAACAGTTGCCAACACAAGAGCTTCCATTTGCATAAGGGTCAAGAGAATATTTTGCTGTACTTTTTTTGTCTATCACACTGCAACAGATTTCTTTTAACCTGAACCCAAAGCAAACAAATTAGTTACCATTTGCATCTCTTAAATGGACCCACTAAACAGATGTAGTAAACATGATGTGAATATACTCTAAAATTACGAAAAATATTCATATACCTAGATATGGGCAATGGTCCTAGTGTGAATCAAGCCTATATGTATTACTGTTAGTGAAACATATCATAGGAATCCACATCCATAAAATTTGCATTTTTTTTATTTTGTTTTTGTATATAAGAACTAAAAGTGTATTAATAGACAGTATCCCTAAATAGGTATATAGGAATAGACAACAAAAATACTAAAAGCGTGTGCACCAATTTTATAAATATATTCAGAATAAGAGACATTCCCACTTCTAAAGCGAACATTGATGAGCCCATGGGTTAAATAGAGCGGGGAGGCTGAACATGGTGCCCTGGCTGTCAGTGAATGCCACTTTGTCAGACAAATATAACAGATAATTGCTCACGGTCTTTCAGTACTAGAAATTGTCATATTTCAGAAAATCAAATTAAAAACATTCAGTATATCTGATTCAGACACTGAAAAGTGTGTATTTGTATTCACTGTCCATGCACAAAAGTAATGTTCCACATGAATTATTAGTCACTGTTTTCAAGGTTTTCCTGTGTGCTCTGTCTGCACTTAATAAACTGAAATCATGCATACAGTCTGAATGGTTGTAAAAGGACAAGAATGACTAATAAGTACAGAATTAAAGTTATCACTTCATTAGAGCTCTCACTCCGCTCCCTCAAGTTGCTGTCATTTCTAGAAAATGCCACTAGCATTGCAGGCTGCAATCTGAAGAATGGGGGGTGGGGAGTAAAAATGTAAAAAACATAATATAATGACATTAAAAATAACATAACAGTATATGACTGGTAGCAGTTTACTGTATAATGGCATTTCCTATTTCCACACTATTTTAATCCAATTGGTCTTACTATATCTCTCACATGATACAGAATTAGAAGAAAGACTTTTTTTTAG
Organism: Leptodactylus fuscus; assembly: GCF_031893055.1. NCBI lineage: Eukaryota > Metazoa > Chordata > Amphibia > Anura > Leptodactylidae > Leptodactylus > Leptodactylus fuscus. The sequence goes on from NC_134269.1 coordinate 63,077,273, forward strand.
ATAAAAAAAAAACCAAAAAAAAAACAGCATGAGTCGTAGATTGGATTGGTCTGGTTTTTCAGCCTGGCTGGTTTCCCACTGCTGAGTCTCAGACATGAGACTGGTTCCATATGGGCATTGGATTTACACAATGCTGAATGATGGACTCCTAGCATTGTAGTTATCTATCTTACTTGGAATCCCTGTCCCTCTGCTCCATACTGTCCTATAGCAATACAGTACTAGATCTAGTGAAGATGCAGGGACTCCTAATATCAAAGATAACTATAATGCTAGGAGTCCATCTCTTAGAATTGTGGACAGGCCGCTAAATCCTAAACACAGGACAGAGTCTCACATCCAAGACTCCATAGTGTGAATCTAGCTAAGTACCAGTGATAGCCAAGGTGAAAAAGTCATGCTATTCCTGCAGTACAAGAAGAATTTTTTTCTAAATCCTTTAAAGGGGTTGTCCAACAACATTAAATATAAGCCTATAGTCTGACTTCATCATTATACATATAACAAAAAAGTTAATTCACCTGTTGTCAGCCCGTAATGACGTTCCTTTGATCTCAGGTCTCTCCTGCAGCTAATCTGGTGACCAGTATACAAACAGCAGATGACTGCCGAGGCCAACTGGTCACATGCATTGTGTGTAGAAGTCCCTACTGAGGTTAGTGATTGGTTGTAGTGGTGACCAGAGCACAAATGTACAGTTATAAGATGTCAAGCAATGGTGACTGTAAGGACAGGGACACCGCTGGAATGGAGGACCAGTAATAGGTAGGTTGACTTTTTTTTAATTAACATTATCAGCATCACCTTCACACAGTCCTGCTTGGGCCTATTTAAAAGGGTCCTTATACAACACCATTATATTTCACAGCACCGTGCAGAGATTGACCTAAGACCCTCTCCCCAATATGGCTTGCATTCTAATTTTCCTATCTCATACACATGTAGACTACGGCCAATTTCATAGGTAGCCAATAAACATATCAGCATGTTTTAGGGTGTATGACGTAATACCAGGAAATCCAAGTAACAGTCAAACTCCATGTAGATATTGCTTTTGGCTAGATATGAATAACAGGATCCCAGGACTACAAGATGAGTTTCCCATATATCATATGCCGTTCCTTAATATAGACAAAGTAATTGTGCATAAATAGCACAGGAGAGCCAGGAGGGAATGGAAACAAATCTCCCAGAGGTTCCTACTGTTACCCCAACTGTAGCAACAAGCTACACTGATAAAGTGTTCTTCACAGGCTGCATTCTCCATTATGTGGAGCTTGTTAATAAACAGTGGTCTATAGGTTATAGATGGCCTCCAAGGGAATGTGTTGACCTGACATGCTTAGTCTTTTTGAAGATCATTGCAACTTATGACTGTTGCGGAAAAGCTGCTTTTTTGTTGCAGATTTGCAAGTTTTTGAACCAAAGCCAGGAGTGGATTTAGCAGAAGGTAGAAGTATAAGAGCTTCTTTATATTTCCCATTCGTGACTCTGGCACAAAAAGCCACAGAAAAATCTACAACAAAAAAATCAAACAACTTTACCATAAACTGGGGCCTTAGCCATGTATAAATTTTTGATTTTAGAAAGTTAGCTCTATCTATCTATCTATCTATCTATCTATCTATCTATCTATCTATCTATCTATCTATCTATCTATCATCTATCTATCTATCTATCTGTCTTTCTATCCACTTTTGGATTCATTCATTATCAAGAAATTTGCTTTAGTTACCACTCTTATAAGGGGGCGTTCACACTTGTACTTGTGTCTGTCCGCACACTTGCACTTGTGTCCGTTCAAAAAAACCCAAAAAAACTGTTTCCATGCGGAAAGGGCACCAGCGGTTTCCTTTAAAACAGACTGCTGGCAAGACGTCCCCTATGCAGTTTCTCTGGGAAATAAGACAGAGACCCAGTGGGCAGACACGGACACAAGTGTGAACGCCCCCTTACAGTGAGTACAATACAATAAGATTAAAGGGATCCTATCATTTAAACTCAATTTTTTCTGCCTATCACCTAGGAATAGCCTTTTTTAAGGCTATTCTTCTCCTACCTTTAGATGTCTTCTCTGGGCTGTCGTTCGGTTAAAATCCCATTTTTCGCCATATGCAAATGAGTTCTCTCGCAGCATTGGGGGCGGTCCTCAGCGCTCAAACAGCACTGGGGCATCCCCAATGCTGCTAGAGAACTCTCTAGCGCCACCTCCATCTTCTTCAGGAATGGGGTCTTCACGCGTCTTCTTTCGAGGGTTGGCTTCAAACTTTTAGGCCTCGGGCCTAGGGCAAGGCCGACTATGCATGCCCGCCGGCTACAAGAAAGTGGCCGCTTACACAGTATTGTAAGATGGGAGAAGAATAGCCTTTCTTAAGGCTATTCCTATGTGATAGGCAGAAAAAATTGAGTTTAACCCCTTCCCGCCGATGGCATTTTTTTATTTTCGTTTTTGACTCCCCTCCTTCTAAACCCCATAACTTTTTTTATTTCTCCACTCCCAGAGCCATATGAGGTCTTAATTTTTGCAGGACAAATTTTTCTTCATGATGCTACCATTAATTATTCTATATAATGTACTGGAAGCAGGAAAAAAAATCAGAATGGGGTGGATTTGAAGAAAAAATGCATTTCTGCGACTTTCTTACGGGCTTTGGTTTTACGGCGTTCACTGTGCAGCCAAAATGACATGTCCCCTATATTCTGTGTTTCGGTACGGTTCCAGGGATACCAAATTTATATGGTTTTATTTACATTTTGACCCCTAAAAAAATTCCAAAACTGTGTTAAAAAATTTTTTTTCTAAAAGTCGCCATAACTTTTTTATACGTAAGTGTACGGGGATGCATAGGGCGTCTTTTTTTGCGGGGCCGGGTGTACTTTTTAGTTCTACCATTTTCGGGAAATGTTATTGCTTTGATCACTTTTTATTCAAATTTTTATCAGAATCAAAACAGTGAAAAAACGGCGGTTTGACACGGGGATACCTAACATGTATATGTTTCACAGTTTTTAACTACTTTTATATGTGTTCTAGGGAAAGGGGGGTGATTTGAACTTTTAATTCTTTTTATATTTTTTTATATTTTTTTTAACTTTTTTTTTTTTTTTTTTCTTGCATTTATTAGACCCCCTAGGGGTGTTGAACCCCAGGGGGTCTGATCACTAATGCAATGCATTACAATGCTAATGCATTGCAATGCATTGCAAAAAAGCATCCTTTCTATTGCAGGCTGCATAGACCAGCCTGCAAAAGAGAGGCTTTGCAGACAAGCCTGGGAGCCTGTACAAGGCTCCCGGCTGTCATGGCAACGGGACGTCAGCCCTGGAGCATGCTCCAGGAGCCGGCGATCCCGGCCAAAATGGCGGCGCCCATGCGCCACCGGGAAAATGGCGCCTCCGGCGCCTTTGACCGCGGCGCCGGAAGGGTTAATGCCTCAGATCGGTCCGGGGACCGATCGGAGGCTTTAGAGCCGGTTGTCTACTGCTTAAAGCAGTAGACACCCGGCGGCTATGGCGGCCGCCCGGCTCCCGGGCGGTCGCCATAGTTACAGACCCGACATGCGCCGTACTATTACGGCGCACGTCAGGAAGGGGTTAAATGATAGGATCCCTTTAAAGATGTTTAAAGAAGCACTCTAAGATTTTTTTTTCTCCATTGTAATGGATATGGAGTTGTCAGCTGTGCAGTTAAAATATTCCTAAATTATCAGCTTTATTTCAGTCTTTCTTTCACACCACGTGACTTGCCCTGACACAGGTTCTGTATGAATCCAAAGTGATTTTTTTCTCTATTCTTACATTGAATGTTTCATAAGAATGCATAGATTAAAAATTCTAGGATCACAGGGAACTCTTAGTATAGGTGTCAGATGCTCTGTGAATAGTTCTGTAAGGCATTAAAGAGGTTTTCACTTGAAAAGAAACATATGACATATCTAAAAAAATATGCCATAAATGTCTTATAGATGTGAACCCACAACTATTTTTACAAAAAAGCCCCCCCAGCCTTAGCGCCCTGATACTTACGTAACTGCGACATTGATGAGAAGACACACAGAGGTGGAACCCTATCAGACATTTATTGTATTTCCAGAGTGTTAAAATCTGTTTATTGTATTGGAAATTGCTCAATCCAATTGATTTAGTATTTTATGTGACAAGAAGAAATCTTCCAATATAAGGAGTTTTATAACCTTTTATTACATACTTATGAAACCTTTGAACTTGAATGTACAAAACCACACAAGCCTCACCTGTCTTATGGTCTCTCTTAGTCAAGCATAACTATGGATAATGTATGTGTTGCTGTCAGGTTGCTGGGGTAGGTTCTATTTGCTGCAGTGGGCACTTGCGGATTCTACTAAGTGACAATTTGACATCCCCGTAATGGCTGACAAGTCTACACTTTAACCAGTTTGAGTCAGGTAATGGGCTATGTGTCCAGGCTTGCCTGCAGGTTGCTGCTCTCAACTGTTATCATAAATTTCAATTGAGCCACATAAAAGCATCCTGGAGGGAAGGAGATGTTGCAGTTAATTTCTGTGCTGATGTGTAAGGCATATGTTACCCTTATGAACCCTTTCCCACTTTGCTTTTTTTATTCTTTTTTTTCTGGCAAAGTAATAGCTTTGCAGGTATTTTTTTTCCTTGTATTACGTATTTGTGAGGAAGCTACAGTAAAATTATCAAAGACTGCGTCTGAACAGCTGTTACAATTACAGCTTAATATTATTGTAACCTTTATTTCTGAATTACCGTGCGCAGCTTTGTTGCTCAGCCTGGCAGGCTGTTATAGGAAAGAAAGGAAATTAGTCTAAACTTTATTTTATGAACGTAACATGGTTGTTAGGAGGTGCAGACTCTAAGATCTAATATAAACGTTATTATATTCGTATCTATTGTACTTTGAAATAATAATAGCATACCATGCCCAGTACTGTCTAAAAAAAAATAAAATGACAATTTTTTAAGTACATAATAATTGTTATATAGTTACATAGTAGATGAGGTTTAATAAAGACATCAGTCCATCAAGTCCAACCTATAACCCTACAATCCTTACAGTATTGATCCAGGGGAAGGCAAAAAAAACCCATGAGGCTCATGCCAATTGCCCCATTTCAGGGGAAAAATTCCTTCCCAACTCCAATCTGGCAGTCAGTATAAAAACCCTGGATCAACGTGTCCTTAAAATCTAGAGTCCATAACCCGAAATATTGTTCTTTTCAAGAAAGTCATCCAGGCCCTCTTTGAACTTGTTCTATAGCCTCGCTGTTCTTACTGTGAAGAATCCCCTTCTATGTTGCTGTTGAAACTTTCTCTCCTCCAGACGTAGAATGAATAAACATAATTGAGTACCTTTATGTGTGTTTGGACCATTGTTACCATTCCTCGTATTATTAGGCTCATGCATTACTTGCTGCTTTCTACTTCCTGGTTTTAGGAGTGTCAGTGCTTTTCCAGGCAGCGTCTCCCAGCATCTGCCCATAGCACCTGCTAGCAGATTTATATTTATACATATATATGCACATGTCTCTATATCTCTGTATATTATTTACCCATATGTGTGTGAATGTATGTGTATTGATGGCATCTAAGAATATGCATGTGTATCTATATTGAATGAGAATGTCTGTAAAGCACAATCATACAATCTGGTTCCATAGTACTATACTTCCCATTACTGCTGTGTTCACTCAGTGAAGTTTTGCTCAAAAAATGCATGTGATTTTATCATAGAACCAAATGCATTTCGAACAAATGCATGCAATTTTTTAAACCCACACATGCTTTTTAAAAAAGACCATTCATTGTTCAAAAACACATGCAGGGATCCCTGCATGATGCCAATGATAAATCATTCACATCTTTTGCACATGTTGCTCATATCCTTCAATCTATTTATGCATCTACCATGATGCAAGTCCATGAATGTCCACAAATCTCTCCAACCACTCACTCAGCTTTAAGTCAATTGAATACGACCGCGTGCTAACTGGCTGCCGCGAATGAGTGGCATGGGCAGCAAATCGGGGACACACAGATGTCATCCTCGTGCTACCCATGCGCTGGCCGTGCTACTTTGGCCCCTTTTATTCATTGAAAAGGAGCGGCGGAAGCAGTAACGCAACATCAGACAGGAATAGGATTGTTCGTCCACACATGGGACCATGTAATTCACGGTCATGTGTACGGGCCCATAGAAATGAATTGATCAGTGTGCTATCCTGGAAAAACCTGGCTAGCACACCGACCAGTCATATGGTCATTTGCAAGGGGGCTTAGGCTAAAGCCTCATGTTATGAAAATGATACGTTCCCACCATGATTTTTTTCACAGCATTTTTTTTGCTGCATTTTACTGCATCGGGCCTTATGGGAGGGGGTCTCTAGAGGGGGAACTTTTTCATTATGACCATGTGCTATGATAGGATATATCGAAATAGGTTCTCCTGATGAAACAATCCCTTTGGCCTGAAAATCAACAATAAATAACTCCAAGACAAATAATTGAGGAATCGGATAAAGCAAACATCCATACTGTTTCTATATAGAGAATGTTTTAGCCAACTGCAGAATACTTCTGCCAGTGGAAAAATTAATACAGGATTAGAGGTTGTTGGCAACCATAGACATTAGATTGACTTTAACCTTTACTTCACACAGTAATTAGCAGACCATGGACTGTACATCACCCTTTATTAGCTCACTATGTGGCCTTAAAGTATAAATGTCGTTTCAGATGACTTTTCAGCAAACGCTGACTTGTGTATATTTTAAGAAAACCAATATGTCCAACCATTATAGGACTTTATTTTCCATATATCAGCAAATTTCCCCATATGAGGAATAACTATGTCTTACCATTCTATGATTTGTTTTCCATATATCAACAGGTCTAACCATCTGAGAATGATCATTATTGAATGAGCAAAGAGAAAAGGAGAGCTTGCTCCTTCAACTCTCTTTATTACTTATTACTAGCAGCAACAGCATGGAGGACATTATACAGCTGTATTGATGTGTGATGGGTCACAAAAATAAGATATATATATATATATATATATATATATATATATATATATATTTGGACACACCTTCTCGTTCAAAGAGTTTTCTGTATTTTCATGACTATGAACATTGTAGATTCACACTGAAGGCATCAAAACTATGAATTAACACATGTGGAATTATATACTTAACAAAAAAGTGTGAAACAGCTGAAAATATGTCTTATATTCTAGGTTCTTCAAAGTAGCCACCTTTTGCTGTGATTCCTGCTTTGCACACTCTTGGCATTCTCTCGATGAGCTTCAAGACGTAGTCACCTGAAATGGTCTTCCAACAGTGTTGAAGGAGTTCCCAGAGATCCTTAGCACTTGTTGGCCCTTTTGCCTTCACTCTTTGGGCACAGGATACTCTTGAGTAAGCAACATAAAGTCTGGCCCTGTGCATGACAGTTTAGTAACTCCATGTGCCTCTTATTAATAGCAATTAACCCCATCATGTCCCTCACATTAACCCCAGTGTAAGAGTCACTGATAGAGATGAGTGAGTACTGTTGGGATCAGCCGATCCGAACAGCACGCTCGCATAGAAATGAATGGACGTAGCCGGCACGCGGGGGGTTAAGCTGGCTACGTCCAAGCGGAAGTACCAGGTGCATCCATTCATTTCTATGGAGCGTGCTGTTCAGATCGGGTGATCCCAACAGTACTCGCTCATCTCTAGTTACTGATATGTGAGAGACTTGGAGGTAATAATTAAGTATCTTCATTACTGAGGTCTTTTATTAGTACCTCCATATGTCTCACATATTAGTAACCTTTATATGGGGCACACAGGGGTTAATATGAGGGACATGATGGGGTTTATTCCTATTAATGTGAGGTACATGGAGTTACTAACACTAAACTAATAACCCCATGCCTGACATTAATGAGAATAGGAAGTAAAGGAAGGGAGCTGTGTGTTTCTTACTTTCAGTTTGCTAGCAGCTTCGGCAGGAGCTATCACTATAGCAGGCAGAGATTTGAGCGAATAAGCTCCACCCCCTGGGTTTCCTGCACCCCTCTCAAAGGGGAGTGTCCTTATGCCTCAGCTCTAGCAGAGACTTTATTTAACTCTTGCAGGTCCTGTGCTGCTGGCATGCCAGTGAAATATGGCAGGAGTGCCACTCTTGACATGTGTGCCAGGGGTTGCTGACCTCTGCTGTAGGGGGTAATATGAATTTTGTGGCTTGCTATGGTCCAAAGTGTGTGAGATTGCAGAGATAGTGATGTGAGTTTGGGTTTTGTGGGGGTCCTGGGAAAAACGTATGTGCGCTATTGTGACAAAAAGTAGCCTATTGCGCAATCGAGTGTAGGGACTATGTTTGTGGAAAATTTCAGCCAAATCGGTGGAGCGGTTTTTGCGTGATTGACCGCCAAACATCCGAACATCCAATGGGTCCTGGGAAAAACGTATGTGCGCTATTGTGACGAAAAGTAGCCTATTGCGCAATCGAGTGTAGGGACTATGTTTGTGGAAAATTTCAGCCAAATCGGGGTCCAAAGCGTGTGAGATTGCAGAGATAGTGATGTGAGTTTGGGGTTTGTGGGGGTCCTGGGAAAAACGTATGTGCGCTATTGTGACGAAAAGTAGCCTATTGCGCAATGGGGTGTATTAACTATGTTTGTGGAAAATTTCAGCCAAATCGGTCAAGCGGGTTTTGCGTGATTGACTAACAAACATCCGAACACACAAACCCACAAACATCCAAACTCACAAACTTTCACATTTATAATATTAATAGGATAAAATATATGAAATAATATCACATTTCACTTTTGTCACTGTGGAATTGCTAATAAACAAAGGATACAACCAGCTGCTGTAAAAATAGAGTAAAACTCTACAAAGTCAATCCACAGCTGCAACAATACCAAAGTCATTTCCATTGTACTTTCTCTTAAGTTTTATCTTCACAAGGTCTGCCAAGTGTATGAAAAATTTATAGGAAAAATATTGACAGTATGGAATAATCAGTCCTTATAGGGTGTTTCTGAACCCCCGTTCCCCTCAGGCATTTTTCATACCAATGATTTATACATAGAATAGGTCATCAATATTTAATGGGTGGGGGTCTGGCACCCAAACCTTGAACTGATCAGCTGATCTGGCCACTTCCGGCACAGGAAGCTATCACAATGGACTGATGTGGAAGCAGCTCTTTTCGGCCCACTCTATAGAACTGGCACAGGGTTACTGCAGCTGTGATCCTATTACTTAAATAGGAGTAGAGCTGCTTCTATCTCAGTCTGTCGCTATAGCTTTTGAAGGCAGCCAGATCAGCTGATCATTGTGGAAACCAATAAGATTCTAATGGCTTATCCTGTGGAAAACCTCTTTAAAGGGGTTGTCCAGGCAAAAATGGACAACTCTTTTAACTTTTAAATCAGCCAGGGGCAGTGAAAAAAATGTGAAAAATGCATACTCATCTGTTCCTGATGCCCGGTGTCCTCGGGCAAATATTACCAACCCTTCCTTGACTCCAATATAGCCGAATGGATTCACCCATGTAGAAAAATATGCCTTTATTAATAACTAGCATGATAAAACAGCTATAAAATGTATCAAAGTATCCATATTGACAATCCCCTAACAAGGCTGCATATTAATTGCCCAATATACAATAGCAATATGTCTCAATACAATTCAGGGACATGCTGTACATAATGCCACCAACTATCTAATATGGCCGTACAAAGTTGGGGAGAGCTGCTCCCCCCTCCTCCATCTGCATATTCCCTTTGTTCAGGTGCTCTATTGTGTATTCCATTTCTCCTATGACATAACTGTGAATTAGATAGCTGCTGGCTTATATGTAGCATGTCCCTGGATTTGCATTATGCATTATACAGTATATTATGCAGCCTTGTAAGGGAATTGTCAGTATGGGCACTTTGAACCTTTTTATGGTTTTACTATGCTAATTATCAATAAGGATGCATTTTCTATACTAATGAGTCGCTGCTGTTTGCAGTGATATCAGTTTTAATTCAGAGCAGGAATTTCAGACAATGTATACAAGCCGTTATCTGTAGGTTCATATTTAGCAGATTTTATGAAGGGGTTTTCCAGTAAAACAAGCTATAACGTCTGGGACCGTGGTGCCACTACATTCATCTCTATGGGACGGCCAAACATAGTCAAGCACTGTACTCCGCTTCTCTTCGGGACTCAGAACACTTGTTTTCATGATCGGTGGGGATTACAGTGGTCAGCCCCTTATCCATCTAGCAGGTATTTCCTATCCATTGGATATACAATAACTTGTTATTACTGAAATAATCCCGTAATAATCTGGTCCCATATTCATCATGGCTCCTGTTTATGATGAAAGCCACAACACAAAGTGCAAGAGTAAATCCATAGGCAAATCCCACCAGTGACTTAGGAAACCCAATGATATGCACCACCTTACTATCAGCCGGAGGGAAATTGATGCCAGAAAGGATCTCATAGTTTTATATGGGATCAGGTCTGCCACAAAAGGCATTAATGCTGGTTCCAGATCTGTGCCTCAGCTGGATGGAAAAAATGCTACTTGTATTATTTTAATTTTTTTTACCAACACAGTGTGAATGATTTGTAGCAACATGTGTGGCAGTGCGGCATGGCATAATATGATGGACATGTCTGCCTGAGTGGTGGAAGCTAAGGCAACATGTTCAGCAGTGCAGCAAACCATAATATGATGGACCAGGCCATAGGTCATATCTGCCTGAGTGGTGGCAGCTGTGGCAATATGTGTGGCAGTGCAGCAGAACATAATATGATGGACCAGTCCGGAAGACATGTCTGTTCAAGTGGTGGCAGTGGTGGTAGCTGTTTAGGACTAGCAGCCATCATCATCAGCAGTAGTACAACAAATCAAAGATGATAATAAAGGGAGACATGCCTGGCAGCTGAAACAACTAGAATATCTTCTAAAATGGAAAGGATTGTATCCTTGCTTGTTATCCTTGCAAATGCTACATTACCATTGTATTGGCAGAGTGACAATTGACAACATTTGGGGTGCACTATCAGCGTGCCTAGCGTGGCTACAAACAAAAAAAGCTCCCAGGAATGATCATTATGTCTGTAGTTTGCTGCTGCTATGTGTGCACAATGTAGTGTAGTGACTGAGTGACATCTGACGTAATTTCAAGATCAATTTAGGGTACATTATCAGTTCACCTACTGCCTGGCTTCCCAGCTGAAAAAGCTGGACTATCCTCTGAAAGTGATCATTGTGTCTGGTTTGCTGCTGCTTTATGTCAAGTGATCATTGATGCTCTGGTATGTACAAAAGTGTAACTTAATTTGTGCTTCACCTTACAACCATGAAATGAGGGAGGGGGAGTGGAACCAATGGCTTGCCCTGGTGAAGTTGGGGGTGAGAAATGGTTCAGTGTGTAGGAACTGGAGGAGGCGGATGGTTTCCATTTGGTGTTGAAACTGTGCCTGACCTGCACCTGTGAGGTGATGTCAGTACTAGAAAGCACCTGGCCTTGCTGCATTTCTAGACTGACAATCAAAACCAATTGACCCAGTGGGCCATGACATCTAACGCATTGTCCCCTGCCCATAACTGATGCTTCTTATAATGAAGGTGACGTGCATCTTTCCCCACATGGATATTATTTAAGGAGAGGCTCACGTGGCCATCAAGAATGGAGAAATAATGGCAGCTAAGTATTCTCCATGGAGACTGTGCACTGCTACCTCTTAGTGGATTCCACTAAGTGACACGGCAGTAACTGCACTGCCAGTAACTTGGCCAAGAGAGAGTTAAAGGGGTTTTTCGTGAAAAAAAATTATTTTTCAAAAAAGGTCTTAGTGTTATTAATAGGTTAATAAGTGCACCCTAGCTTTAGCAGTGTTTTGAGTGATTTCTGGCATCATCCTCTTCATTTGTTTACATGGACATCTTCCTGTTCTATGATTTCCTACAACTATCATGATGCCTTGGGTTTCACTCAGAGCTGACTCACACCTCCTCCCTCACTCCCTACCCCTCCTTTTCTCACTCACACTCCTTCCTGTTTCCCTAGCTAGCCCACCCACTACTATCCCTTCCTAACTAACTCAACCCCCCACCTCATTATACTTACCTGCCTTCTGGTCTGGACCTTCTGGGTAAATGACGTCACTTCTTCTGGGCAGCCGTCGCCTTCTCTTCTTGAAGTCTGCTGGCCGCCAACATCTGTGCAATAGAGCATAGTATAGGTGACATTACATTTCCCCCATACATAAATGGAACATCACCAGAAAATTGGAAAAAGTGCCTGGGACGGTCATATGACTGCCCCGGCAATCTGGGTAAATCTAGATATTTGATAAACTAAGTAATTAAGAAGGTAGGCAGGAAGGGGGGATGTTTAGCTTAGATTAGTAATATCTATTTATCCCTTTAAACGTTCAGACCAGCTGGATGAATGGTGCAGACTGCGTGGATGAGGATAATTATGAATAATAATGAGACGATGACCATCACATGCTACATGTGGAATGGATATGTCCTGCCTACAAAGGCAATCATCGGGAGAATGAATGGAACAGACTTGCTCACCTGGTGCCATTGCTAATTTGACTTTTTTCTAAATATGCTGGTGACACCATTTCATGTGAGTACAGTAAAGCAAGTACAATCAGTATACCGTAAGTGCACAAGCAAAATGTGACAGTGCAATATAAGATGCATGTAAATATATAAAAAATAAACATGCAACGGCCAGGCTCATCTATCAGGCTAGACGCTACTGCGATGCCTTCAGTTTGTGCCAGTTGCTACATTGGCTGCCTATTCATTATAGAATACAATATAAAGTTATTACTCTCATCCACAAGGCTCTCCATAATGCTGCACCTCCCTACATTTCCTCCCTCATCTCTGTCTACCGCCCAACCCGTGTTCTCCGTTCACTCAATGACCTAACACTTATATCCTCTATTATCAGAACCTCCCACGCTTGTATACAAGACTTCTCCCGAGCTGCACCACTTCTCTGGAATGCTCTACCCGGACAATCAGATTAACTCCCAATTTCTACAGTTTCAAGCACAAACTAAAGACACATCTTTTCAGATAGGCCTATCACAATTCCTAATGTAAACCGTTACGCAGTTAGAATCCCTAAAACAAACCCTCCTCTGTTCCCGCTCCCACATTACCCCCACGCGATATGGTGCTGTTTCAGGCTAACTTTTAACATTTCACCAGTGTTATGATTTTATCTTTATACATCCAAGCACAATCTGCACGTTAAAGGACACGACTGGTAACGGCTCATAAAGTTTTGTTTGTGTAATGACAGTCATCTCTATTACAAAACTGTCTGACCACTGTATAAGCAATGCTACCTCCGATGCCGCCCCTGCTACCTCCTGTGTAACCCCCTCTACCTCATAGATTGTAAGCTCCTGTGATCAGGGCCCTCAGTCCCATTGTGTGAATTGACTACCACACTGTAATGTATCTTTTTGTCTGTACTTGAACTCTACAAAATGTACAGCGCTGCAGAATATGTTGGTGCTAAATAAATAAAATGTATAATTATTATTATTATTATTATTATTATTATTATTATCATAAATTTGATGATTAAAATATTTATATAAATTTGTAGACCAGGATTTTCTCGATGCATGGATACCTAATGTGTATGTGTTTTACTTTATTTACATATTTTCATATTTGATCTAGTGAAACTATAGTGATATTAACAAATTTTTTCTCTCTCTCTTTTTTTTTTTTTTTACTTTTATTTTTAGACCCCAAGAGGTCTTGAACATAACATTGACAGATAACACATAACATTGTTTCTAAAGTAGACAAACCGTAGGGAATACAGAACATTTTATACAGTTAGTGAAGCACAACTATTGTATTCTGCACAAGCCAAACTATTGTTGAACCAGTTTCAGGTTTAGCAACATCACTGACTCCTTTCCAAGAGACTTTTTTTTTTTATAAATTAAAGCAATAGTAAAAATAATAAAAACGTTTCTCTGAATCGCAATCAATGGAGAAGCCCAGGGTGTCTGGGTGTGGTGGTTTGGCTAATCTAGGTCTATATGGCGATTTTAGCCCTGTAACACTAAGGCCTCGTTCACATCTGCATTGGTAATCTGTCCGGGGGAGTTCACATGAGGACCCCCCGAACGGAATACCGAACGCAATTGCAAGCGCTGAGCAGTGAAAGCACACAGACCCCATAGACTATAATGGGCTCTGTGTGCTTGCCACCAGATCTCTGTACAAAACATGCGGACAGGAAAGTAGTTCACAATCTACTTTCCTGTTTGTATGATTCATGCGGGCAAGCACACAGACCCCATTATAGTCTAGGGGTCCGTGTGCTTTCACTGCACAGTGCTTGCAATTTCGTTTGGTATTCCGTTCGGGGGGGGACACATGCGGACTCCCCCGGACTGAATACCAATGCAGATGTGAAGGAGGGGTAAGATCACAATTATGTGTTGGCTACATCATAACTAATCATCGTGTATATGCTGGCAATGGAATCCATCATTTTTGACTTGTATGGTCGAATTAACTTGTATGTTGCAATGTGACCTCCTTCACTATTATTAAAGTGACTTAGCAGCTTTGCACTGCTGTATTAATATGGCACATAGCCCTAGCTTAACTGATATTATGGCTGTATCACATAATATTAACCCCTAAATCGTATTTATATTAATATTGTTTTGGAAAATAAAGCAAATAACAAGTACATTGATCTTGTGCTGTATGTGCCAATAATTCTTTTAGTGACTACTGCTGGAACAATCATGCTTTGTCTGTTTTTGCCAGATTGTTGTTGCTGTGAGTATGTAATATACCCATTGCAGCCAATTAATAAGGTATCTATGTTTTGTGTTAATTTCTCATCTGCCTCCGTTACAATTAGCATGCTATAAATGGTGCACCACGCACATATATATATGCTAATAATTTCTAAAAAAATCATTAATCTGACCTATATGCTATATCGCCGTAACACAATAATAGATGTATCACCATTATACGTGCTGCAGGGATATTTCCTTATGTGATGTGCAAATGATCTTTATTTATATACATGAACATTATTCTGGATGTAAATTTTAGGGCCATTATGTTATAATAGCATGCAGTTGAGGTTCACTAGCTTTTGTATTAGAAAAAATAGATAAGATTACTCCGTACCGATTCTGTAATAACTTTAAATGCATAGTGATATGACATAGAGCTAAAAGGTAGCATGTCTATTGTCACTGGATTTGATACTGTGCTCTGAGACTTAGCTTTTTGTCATTAGGGATGCAATTGTATCATTAGTGTAAGTGTGCCCCACCATCTCTATAATATAAAAGGTCTTCATATGACTAATTAATTGGCTCATTGGATTCACAGCAGTCGGAGGGTTACACAGCCCCAATTATAAAGCATAATTATTATGTAGCATGGCTTAGTGTGCTAACATGCATTAACCCAATCAAAGAGAAAATATGATATGTATGTGAGCTTTTAGGCCATTTCTACCAGGGTGCATGTGAGTGTCTGGGAGAGGGATGGAGTATGCGTGCTGAGACATTATGTGCAGATTAGGGGCCCCCTTTGTTACAGGGTCTAATTCTACAGAAATAAATACTTTGCATGGGTTGTTCTTGGATTATATATTAGAACAAGTTTGTAATACAGTTTATTTTATGGCCAAATACAATTTATTTTTTTTTGCTTGTTTGTAAATTTTGTAGAATGGTTGGAGAGAAGGTAATAAAATTGAGTCAGTGTCTCATTCTTTGAATTAGTGGACCCTCGTGTCATCTTAGACAGGGCATGTCATATGCCATTACAAACCTGTCGGTGCTCAGCGTCATTGTTGGAATGAGAATGCTGACTGACACTTCACTTCTATAGTCTTCTAATGTAAAGGGGGCATTCCCCACTACCCAGCAATTACGCTGAAAGTATGTGCAACCCCCCGATAGTACAATTATATCAGTAGTGGCGCCAATATCTCAGCAATGGAGAAGATAACAAGAAAATTGAAAGTGTGCTAAATATATGACATTCTGTATCTATGAAGACACATGCAAATTTATGGCCAAAAGCAGGGACTTCCTCCTCATTAATGTGCCTATACACCTATATGGCTACCACAGCCAGTCATTGGCTTTAGTATGTCACCATTGCAGCCAAATAAACAAATACCAGTGGGAGGCATCAGAAAAGTGGTGGATTGAATTAAAGTTTTTTTGTTATTTTATCACAAAATATCTCAGACCACAATGCGCACCAGGATGTACATGTACTGCTTCACACAGCAGGAACCTGGCAGCATTGCTCATGATCAGAGATGACGGTCAAATGTGACGGAATCTAAGTGGTTGCGTTCAGTTTCTACAATAGATCAGTAATGGGGCGGGAGCCATTCCATTACCATAGGAGCCGTCCCATTACCTTCTGAAGGCTCCAAGGTCTGCCATAGGAATGTAACCACTGAAGTCCACCTCCAGCAGGCTTCAATAGTTGCATAGCGAATCTGCTGAAGACTTCAATATAGTAGTATTGCAGTATACAGCACAAATGATCTGAAGATCAAGTTCAAGCCCCCTGGGGGGAGGACTAAAAAAATAAAGTTTAACATTTATTTTATGCTTACTTGTATAGCGCCATCATATTCCACAGCACTTTACAGACATTGTCAGCCACTGTCCCATATAGGGCTCACAATCTACATTCCCTATCAGTATGTCTTTGGAGTGTGGGAAGAAATCCACGCAAACAGGGAGACCATATAAAATCCTGGCAGATGTTGTCCTTGGCAGAATTCGAAGCCAGGACTCAAAGCAGTGCAAGGCTGCAGTGCTAACCACTGAGCCACCGTGCTGCTCACATAAACCAATCAGGCATTCCTAAGTACAAAAATACCCAAACTATTAAAATCTAAAAACATTTTTCCTATACGGTAAACACTGTAGCAGCAAAAGAAATCAAAATGGCTGATTTGGCGTTTTCTTCATTGCTTTCTCTCCCTTAAAAAGAGTGACCAAAACATCATACATTCTCCAAAATGGTATCAATAAATACTACACCTTACAAAAAAAACACCTTACAAAGCTATGTATACTGAATTATAAAAAGTGACAGGTGTTAGAAAATGGTGATCCCCAAAAAACTTATTTTCTCTTAAAATTTATAATTTTTGCAAAGTTATTAAAACATGAAAAAAGCAATATAAATGTGGTATCAACTTGATCGTAAAAAGCTAACATAGCATTATTACCACAAGTAGAAGCCAAATAATCCCAAAATGCGTAAGTATATGGTGATACTGCATTTTTTTTTTTTTTCAATTACACCTCATTTTGAATTTTTTTCCTGTTTCCCAGTACATTGTACTGGATAACAAATGATACCATTTTGAAATACAACAAAGGAGTAAGAAATTTACACACAAAAATGATAAACTTCTGCGTTAAAAAAGGGTGTAATAAAGTCAATAAAGTGAACTGTATACTAGTATAACAAAATATATCTATGGCTAAATTAACATATACAGTATTTAGAGACTGCATTGCACAAGCATATGCCAAAATGGTGTCGAATTGGTATTGGTTTGGCTGGACAATTTCAGGATCCTGCACCCCTAGATGTCAACTGCACTTTGCAATACATTTTGTTGAATGGCAGCCTATTGCAGACATAGGTGACTGTATAGGCAGACAGTTCCATACATTTGTACATTGGTAATTGTCTTAAACAGTTAAATAGAATGACATGATTAGGTGTGAACTTCACATAATAGATACAATTTACATGGGTTCCGACAGCGCTTTAGTAAATACTTGCATTCCCTGCCAGACACAATTCCTTTTTCCTAGAACTCCACATTGTGTAATTTTTCTGATATTCCTCCCGGACATGTATGAATACATTAACTAGATTAGTAGGAAGAAGAGGCAACACATGACAAATTTCCAAATAAATTAGTAATTTTATTTATCTAGTCATATGACGTTTCAGCTCAAGAAGTTTCCCTCCAGAGGATCATTACGTGAATAAAATGACTGATTTATATGGAAATTTGTCATGTACTGCTGCTACTTGCTACTCGTCTAATGTGTAAGGAAGGTGAATGACAACCTCTGGGCACCAGGACACTTTCAGCAGTTGTTAACTGTATAGTTTTCTTAGCTGTCGTGACCAACTTCAAGGTCAATGCTAATAATGGCATTTAAAGGCAATCCAGAACCAGAAATAGGAATATTGAACTAAGTATTCAGTAAAATACCTTAGGGTCTGCTGAATATAACGTTGTTTTTCCTTTCTAAATTTAGTCTTCTGTTGTAAAATTATATTATAAAACCTAATATGTAAATTAGTATCCTACAGGGCCGAAAGCATCTCCGGGAGCTCCAGGTTGCTAACACCCCTTTCGTATCATGCATTTATGATGGGAGAATGACCAGGCCTGATCAATTATAAAGTCTTGCCTGACCCTGTTTTGTCCCGGGCTTGCTGAAATTTTTCATTATCAGCACATGCCAATGTAGTGTCTGTGTCAAACTCATCCAACAACACCTAGAAAAAAAGGGGACCATGGCATCTTGAGAAGAAGAGGGACAGGGCTGAGTCCGGAGCGCAGCCTGTGCGTCTTTCACAAGGTCCAGCAGAGGAGTTGGGTATTGTAGTTAAGTTAAAGCTATGGAGACTGCACTCTTGGCTGAAGCTCTGACTCTTTTCTTCTCAAGAAGCCATTCAGTTCTGGATATAGTACACCCCTTCATTTCCAGGTGTAGTATGACGCAATTGATGCAAGCGCACTATTCCCGCTCTGAACTGAACCACATAAACTGATTTATGGTGTGACCCAAGAATACAGGGCCAGGCGAGACTTTGGAATCTGACATTCTCCCATCAGAAGCGCAAGGTGGCCAAACACTATGAAGGGGGTGTGAGCAGCCTGGGGCGCCAGAGACTGCTATATGCATATTAGATTTTATAAAGATTACTTTACAATGGAGTATCGACTTTAGAAAAGAAAAACATTATATTCAGCTGTGGGCGGGTTCACATCTGCGCCCTTTCTCCGCTTTAGCCATTCTGGTGGGTTTCCATCTTCTGCCCCGAGAACCTAGACAGGTGTCAGAAACCTGGCGGTCAGTTTTCAAACTCATTAACTTGAATGAGTTTGCAAAGTGAGCGCCCGTGAGCGTCTTCTGCCTGTCCGCAGGGAAACCATTTTTTTTAGCGTCACATAAAGTCGAACATACAGGACTTTGTGTCCGGCTAAAAAAAATGGTTTTGCCGCAGAGAGACAGAAGACGCTCACGGGCGCTCACTTTGCGAACCCACAGTTTGGATTTGGTGTATGCTAATTTTAATAACTTCCTCCCTCATTTTACCTAAATGTGCTTACTTATAAACATATGTAAAACTTCAGTCGCAAACTAACTACAAATAAGCATTCAAAATGCATTGAGTATATACACATAACCTGTATATACACCTATCAGTCATAACATTAAAGCTTTTGTTGTGTAGGTCTCACTTGTGCCATCAAAACACTTCTTACTCATCAAAACATTAACGCACAAGACCTGAGAAGCTATCTTGTGGTAACTGCAGGGGCGGATCCAGGGCCGGGCGAGCCGGGCAACCGCCCGGGGCCCCGCGCAAAATGGTCCCGGTCGGCATGTCCCGACTCCAACTGAGCTCAGCGTTAAAGCAGGAGCTGAGCTCACAGCTCCTGCTTTAAACGCCTATGTATTCGGCTCATCGGCGGTAGGACGCCGATGAGCTGAATGCATAGGCGTTTAAAGCCGGAGCTGTCACAGCTCAGCTCCTGCTTTAACGCTGAGCTCCGGGCCTCCGGCATTTGTAGCCGCGATGTGATGACATCATCACATCGTGGCTACAATATGTGTATGAGGGAGAGAGCTGCGGGGGAACGAGGAATGGTGAGTGTGTGCGTGAGTGTGTGTGTGTGTGTGTGTGTGTGTGAGTGAGAGAGAACGGCATGGCACTGGAGCAGATGGAGGAGGGAGAACGGCATGGCACTGGGGCAGATGGAGGGGGGAGAACGGCATGGCACTGGGGCAGATGGAGGGGGGAGAACGGCATGGCACTGGGGCAGATGGAGGAGGGAGAATGGCATGGCACTGGGGCAGATGAAGAGGGGGAGAACGGCATGACACTAGGGCAGATGGAGGGGGGAGAATGGCATGGCACTGGGGCAGATGAAGGGGGGAGAACGGCATGACACTGGGGCAGATGGAGGGGGGGAGAACAGCATGACACTGGGGCAGATGGAGGGGGGAGAATGGCATGACACTGGGGCAGATGGAGGGGGGAGAATGGCATGACACTGGGGCAGATGGAGGGGGGAGAATGGCATGACACTGGGGCAGATGGAGGGGGGAGAACGGCATGACACTGGGGCAAATGGAGGGGGGAGAATGGCATGACACTGGGGCAGATGGAGGGGGGGAGAACAGCATGACACTGGGGCAGATGGAGGGGGGAGAATGGCATGGCACTGGGGCAGATGAAGGGGGGAAGAACAGCATGACACTGGGGCAGATGGAGGGGGGAGAATGGCTTGACACTGGGGCAGATGGAGGGGGGGAGAACGGCATGACACTGGGGCAGATGGAGGGGGGAGAATGGCATGACACTGGGGCAGATGGAGGGGGGAGAATGGCATAACACTGGGGCAAATGGAGGGGGGAGAATGGCATGGCACTGGGGCAGATGAAGGGGGGAAGAACAGCATGACACTGGGGCAGATGGAGGGGGGAGAATGGCATGACACTGGGGAAGATGGAGGGGGGAGAATGGCATGACACTGGGGCAGATGGAGGGGGGAGAATGGCATGACACTGGGGCAGATAGAGGGGGAGAGAACAGCATGACACGGGCAGATGGAGGGGGGAGAATGGCATGACACTGCGGCAGATGAAGGGGGGAAGAACAGCATGACACTGGGGCAGATAGAGGGGGGAGAATGGCATGACACTGGGGCAGATGGAGGGGGGAGAATGGCATGACACTGGGGCAGATGGAGGGGGGAGAATGGCATGACACTGGGGCAGATAGAGGGGGAGAGAACAGCATGACATTGGGGCAGATGGAGGGGGGAGAACGGCATGACACTGGGGCAGATGGAGGGGGGGAGAACGGCATGATACTGGGGTAGATGGAGGGGGGGAGACCGGCATGACACTGGGGCAGATGGAGGGGGGGAGAACAGCATGACACTGGGGCAGATGGAGGGGGGGAGAACAGCATGACACTGGGGCAGATGAAGGGGGGAGAACAGCATGACACTGGGGCAGATGGAGGGGGAGAACGGCATGACACTAGGGCAGATGAAGGGGGGGGGATGGCATGACATTGGGGCAGATGAAGGGGGGAGAACGGCATGACACTGGGGCAGATGAAGGGGGGAGAACGGCATGACACTGGGGCAGAGACGGGGGGAAATGAAACTGTGGGCAGATAAAGGGGGAGAATGGCATGAAACTGGGGACAGAGATAGAGGGGGGGACATGAAACTAGGGGTAGATGAAGGGTGTATATGAAAATGGGGGGAGATATAATTTACGGGTGACTGTAGGAGGATTATACTGTGTGGAATCACATGAAAATTGAATGAGAATGGGTGGAGTCAACATAAAAGTGGGCGGGGCCTAATTTGCTGCGGCGCGCTGTGCGCGCCGCACGTTTTGTTCCCTCTTTCTAGTCTTCAACAGTTGGGAAGTACAGGTTAGAAGTGCGAGACCCCCAGTAAGTAGGGCCCCGCCAAAGTCAATTGCCCAGGGCCCCGCAAACCCTGGATCCGCCACTGGGTAACTGGCACCAAGACGTTAGCAGCGGATCCCTTAGGTTCACATCTGTGTTCAATATTCTGTTTGAGGAGTATGTCGTGATGACACCATGCAGAAAATACACGGACCCCATTAAAGTCTATGGCCGGGTTCACACGGAGTATTCTGGCTCGTCATTTGGTACGTAGACGCCGCGGGAGGATTTGCGGGCCGTATACGCTCCCATTGTTTTCAATGGGAGCTGGTATCGTACACGCAGCGCTATTTTGCGGCCGCCGCAAAATCACGGCCGCAAAATAGCGCTGCGTGTACGGTACCGGCTCCCATTGAAAACAATGGGAGCGTATACGGCCCGCAAATCCTCCCGCGGGGTCTACATACCAAATGACGAGCCAGAATACTCCGTGTGAACCCGGCCTATGGGGTCCGTGTGGTTTATTAGCTAACTGCTTTTTAATGTATTTGGTAATCCGTTCGGGGGTCCCCAAGAGGACTCCCCAGATGGAATACCAAATGCAGATGTGAACCAGGCCTTAGGTTCTGTAAAGTGGATTGTTTATCTAACACATCTCACAAATACTAAATCAGATTGAGAGCTTGGCATTTAGAGGACAAGCTAAGCTGAATTCTTTGATAAATTCTTATATTGTGGCAGTGGCATTATCATTCTATGATGACGTCTAGGTACATGGCAAACTAAAATCAACGTTATTCCAGATTCCTAAAGTTTCCCAGTTGAACATTGCCCAGAGCATCACACTGTCTCCATTGGCTTACTCTCATCCCATAATGCATCTTGGTGCTATCTCTTCACTGATGCACTTGAAATAAATAAAATGTAATAAAGTAATATAAATTGTGATTCATCAGACTAGACTACTTTCTTCCGTTACTCCATGGTCCAATTCTGATGTGCTCATTTGTCCATTGTAGATGCCTTCGGCAATGGATGGTGGTGATGGGCGCTCTGGTCTGCAGCTACAATACATGATGTACTGTATGTTCTGTATGTTCTGATATGTGCATTGACTTTTGCAGCAGTTTGTGGTATAGTATCTCTTCTATGGGAATGGACATCACAGTTTGGCTCTTGTCAGTCACTTTGATCTTTCCATTTGCCTATTTCACCTACTTAGAACACATCAACTTCAAGAAATGACTATTCACTAGCTGCCAGATATATCATAACCCTTGATAGTTGCCATTGTCATGAAATAATCTATGTTATTCACGTTACCTGTCACTGGTTTTGATGTTACGCTGTACATTATCATTTTTTTTCGGATAATGATGCTGGGTTTGCTTTTGCTTGTAAAGTAAGAAATTGTAATACTCAAAGGCAAGAATCCATATCAACCTGTAGAATTGGAAAATACGCTACACGATAATAAACAACTTAACTAAAAACTATCTAATCTATTTTATTTCTTCCCTTTAAGCTTACAATATGCAGGATTCTAATAAATTGTAATATGTTTCAAAGGGCCTCTGAATAAAACTGCATTTCCCATATATTCTATTATTCTATGAAGATCCCTTTATATATGGAGCCCACTCTCATGGACTGTATATAATAGATGTCTGATTAGAATAGATGTAATCAGTACATTAACTAAGGTTTTTCTCATTCCTAGGATTCAGCATTTCACATGGACACATAAAGCATTAATGCATTCTGATATTAACTCGGTTTCTACTTGCCATCTGGAGTCATCAGCCTCTCTAGATATAAATACAGTGATCTAACATAGGGCCAATTATAATAATATATCCATTAGTATAATACAGATTACAGGGAGATGGTCCAAGAGAAAGTAAACCTACAGAAGGATGGAACTGTAACCAAAGGACAATTAACTATAATACAGACATTCACTGAAAGTTGCCTAATTATATATTAGAAGCAATGTCCTAATGTAATATACAGTAAGTCTTTTCATTTAAACAAAATGCAATATCAGGATAAGTGATGATAAAACTCATTCTTAGTCAAGAAATGTTGAAAATTCACCATGTCACATAAGTCAGATTTTATTTTTAATGATTGATTCGGTGAAAAAGTTGCCTAAGCATTAAACATGTCAATGATCAAAACTAATAGATCGGTTTGCTATTGTTGTGGAATTATTTGGTTATGCATCAATGTAAGGCTAGGTTTACAGTACATTTTAGGTGAGTGGTCAGGGCATATAGTAGGAGATTCTGCAATGTTTAATGCAGGCCATAGTCAGACAGAATAAATACCTCTGGTGCCATATGTGACCAATTAGCTATAGGTAAATAGGAGAAAATGGAGTCGGCTCCAGGTTTTGGCAGGCCTTTACCCCTCGTTCACATCTGCGTTGATCTCACGGCAAGCACACGGACCCCATTATAATCTATGGGATCCATGTGTTTTCACTGCACAGCGCTTGCAAATGTGTTCGCTAGTTCGTTTGGGGGGGTCCCCATGTGGACTCCCCGAAAAGGATTACCAAACGCAGATGTGAACGAGGGGTTAGGTAACATAGTCTCAGTCAGTCCTGTAAGATATGGTGTTACATCCAGTGTGTACTGGGGTTCATATAGAACATTATATTTGCTCTTTCTGCAATGGCTTTATCTTCTGTTTACATCAATAACAAACAAGAGGGAACAAACCTGCCAAAAATAATGTTGCCTTTGTCTCATAGACATCACCTTTACCCAGTAGATCCCATTGACTTGTACAGGGGTCTGTTGAATTTTATCATTTCATGCTTTTCCACTGAACATTTATTTATTCTTTATAACCGCTATAGACATACACACTCAATTACATTAGAGAGC
This sequence comes from Leptodactylus fuscus, assembly GCF_031893055.1. NCBI lineage: Eukaryota > Metazoa > Chordata > Amphibia > Anura > Leptodactylidae > Leptodactylus > Leptodactylus fuscus. The sequence goes on from NC_134269.1 coordinate 63,101,929, forward strand.
TGTGTATCAAGGCTGAGGTCCTACAGGTCCCTGGGCAGAAGAAATAGATAGTGGACTGATGTATAAACTTATCCTATCTTACACTCCAGCAGGTACAGAAGCACTATATATCACTTGGAGAAGACAGCAGCTACAGTGGGGGGCAGAGAGGGGAAACTTTCAGACACAGGGGGTTTATGTGATAATAAATAATAATACATAATAATAAAACTGATGTTTTCAGTTCTCAGCTGAGCATTAGGCCCCCCAATGGGCATCTACTTGGGTTTGCCTGGTGCTGAGGCCATCCCTATCAGAAGGTATTAGCACTGACTCAATGGATCAGACTATGTCTGTTCTGGTAAAGTTTGGTAGTTAGTTGATGGTAGCAGTGGCGTGACTAGGAATGGCGGGGCCCCGTGGCAAACTTTTGACATGGGGCCCCCTCCAAGAGGGGTACATGGGCATGCAGGCTGTATGTGAATAAGAGGGTGACATGGGGTGCAGGGTGTGTATAAGCAAGAGGGGAAATGGAGGTGCAAGATGTGTGCGAGCAAGAGAGTGATCTGGAGGGGGGAACTCCTCAATCCACCACACTTTTGCTCACCCACAGCCTGCACACCATTCCCCCTTCTTTCTCACACACAGCCTGTGCCCCCAGGTCACCCTTTTTGCTCACACACAGCCTGCATGCCCATGTACTCCTCTTGCTCACACACAGTCTACACCACCCATTCCCTCCTCTTGCTCACATAGGGCGGAATGGGGGGTGCAGACTGTGAGTAAGAGGGGTACTCACAGGTACACAGGCTGCGTGTGAGAAAGGAAGGAATGGGGGTGCAGACTTTCTCACACACACCCTGCACGCCCATGTACCCCTCTTCCTCACAGCCTACAACCCATTCCCCCCATTGTACACTGATCTGTACAATCCGGGTAGCTCCACCCACAAAAGACACTGAGTCTATGTTAGTAGATTAAAGGACCTTTGATGATGTCATGTCTCAGGTCCTTCAATCTACTAGTATAGATGTCAGCACAGGGCTTGGGACAGCGGGTAGGAGATAGAAGTTTCTCCTGCCCGCTGTCACTATGCAAGTGCCAGGAGGCAGGGGTCTGGACAGCAGGTGGCAGCTTCTGCTTGGGTACAGTAGTAAAGGCAGCAATTGCTAGCTTTACTACTGTTAAAAGATGAACTGTTCAAGGAGGCAGCTCCTCTCCATCTTCAGGCAGCCCCCGGAACTGCAGTAAATAGGGCCCGTTATATGCTGGAGTTACTCCAGCAGGTAACGGCCTATTAAAAAAAAAAATCTGCAGCGGTAGCAGCTGACACCGGGCCCCCTAGTGTCCCGGGCCCTTTGGCAGCTGCTCCGCTGCTACTCCGGTAGTTACGCCCCTGGATGGTAGATTTACTGACATGGTTTGGTCCCATCTACCTGTGATGTTTCCCATACCTCACCTTCTAATATTTCTGATTTCCATTGGCCCAAGTAGTTTTATCTCTGCATTAGTGTTTTGCTTAATTATTAAAGTCTTCCATGTTTCAAATATTCCACCTAGTCCTTTTCATATCTGTTATTCTACGTTATTCCATGCATGTTTTTCAACTGTTACAGTCAGCTATAGAACAATTACCTTTTAAGATGATGTGGGTGATACTACTTTTACACATCTGTTGCTTCTCCATTTTTGTATTTCATTATAGGGGCAGAAAAACAAAAGATATAGACCTAAAACATAACAAAGACACCAGCAGCGCACAACCTACTGACTATATTCGGGTGCTTCAGGTTTCTATTATGAGGTCCATTATTTTTCTGTCTATTTTCAATATCATAACTGCTTGGTGGCCACATAGAGACACATAACATAAACATCTACTAACAAAATATCATGAAATTATAGGTTTTTGTTTTTTCAAAGCTGGTCATCTCATTTTTTCAGTTCGTTTATTCCTCTTATTGTCATCATAACATTGTGCTTCATGAAAAAGTAATAAAATTTCATGTTTTATATGTAGGAACTGAAATTTGTGGAATCCTTGAGAGCAAATCTATTGTATCCATTCATGTGCTACATTGCCTCTCTGTCATATATATGGCATATACTGTAAACTGCTTGAGGTGCAATGCAAATAACATATGCTTGAAGATGATCACTGATAGAACATTTACAGGGATTTACTTGATCCACTCGTCTCATACAAAACCATTTTCTTTTACAATGGTACTGTGCTCTCCATATAGCTTACAGTAGAATCCAGCAGAATTACAGGATACAAGAGGATTTATCCCTGACAAAGAGCAGATGGCATCCCAGCGTGCAGCAAGCAAGCCCTTGTGCCTTTGAGTAAACAAGGGTTAAAAGTTGTTGAATGTGCAGAAATAAAGCAATGGTTGATAATGCCATTTACCTTGGTGTCCCTGGGTTTTCTACTCAATGTCGTTACTAAGGAAATACAGTAATAGGATCCTCAGTTGCGCAGACAAGACACATCTGCCACTTCATGCAATATGCTTATATTCTGTCTGCCTTTAAATTAAAAAGACTCTTTTAACAAGACAGTCACTTGCTAAATAATATGCCATTTACTACCTGAACTAAAGGGAAAGCTCAGGGAGCATACGTTATACCAAAGATGGATGGATGGATAGATAGATAGATAGATAGATAGATAGGAGATAGATAGATAGATAGATAGATAGATGATAGACAGATAGATGAGATAGATAGATAGATGATAGATAGATAATAGATAGACAGATAGATAATAGATAGATAGATAGATAGATAGATAGGAGATAGATAGATAGATAGATAGATAGCAGATAGATAGATAGATAGATATGAGATAGATAGATAGATAGGAGATAGATAGATAGATGGATATATATATATGAATATATCTAGTTGTAGTGTGTTGCATAGCACAAATATGCAATATTACAGCGAATTGTCAAGGATTTTCCATGATGTCTATTGGTAAACCACTTAGGGGGAATTTAGAAAATTTTTAGCTGGTTTTATGTTTTTCTTGTTACTTCTGATGAGGAAAGCAGTTGGGGCTAAGTAGAAGTAGCCCGGGCCTCCCGCAGACTGATAGACACTTTCAGTATATGAAATGCTGGACTTAAATCCCTTCCCTCTTGTAAACATTGTTCACTAGTAAAGCTGCCATTACCTATTTCTGCACGCAGGTAGTCGGCATCATTTAGTAATATCATTACCTATAGTATATCCCATTCTTAGAATGAGTTTTGTGATGCAGATGACAGCTCAGTAACTCTTACTTTGGCTCTTCTGCAACTGATAAATGACCCTAATTGCTGTAATTATCTCCTGGAGACCTTGTATATTAACCTTTTTATCTCCGCCAACCTTAGATTATTTGACAGCAGGGTGTCACTCTAGGTGGTCAGGCTACTGAGGAACTCAACCTTGGAAAATGACATCTTGGGCACTAGTTAAATATTAGAGATGAGCGAACACTAAAATGTTCGAGGTTCGAAATTCGAATCGAACAGCCGCTCACTGTTCGTGTGTTCGAACGGGTTTCGAACCCCATTATAGTCTATGGGGAACATATACTCGTTAAGGGGGAAACCCAAATCCGTGTCTGGAGGGTCACCAAGTCCACTATGACACCCCAGGAAATGATGCCAACACCTCTGGAATGACACTGGGACAGCAGGGGAAGCATGTCTGGGGGCATCTAACACACCAAAGACCCTCTATTACCCCAACATCACAGCCTAACAACTACACACTTTACACACTCAATACCACCTCTCTGACAGTAGGAAAACACCTTGAAACATGTGTATTTGGCACTTGCAGTGAGGAGAGCTTGTCACCAGCAGTGAATTTGGCCCTTGTAGTAAGTTGAGGTTGGCACCAACATTTGTTTTGAAAATCAGGGTGGATTGAGCCTCTAACCAGCAGAGTTTGGGCAAATTCATGGTGGAGGGAGCCTCTAAAAACCCCAGTTTGGACCAATTCATGGTGGAGGGAGCCTCTAAAAACCCCAGTTTGGACCAATTCATGGTGGAGGGAGCCTCTAAAAAACCCAGTTTGGACCAATTCATGGTGGAGGGAGCCTCTAAACAGCCCAGTTTGGACCAATTCATGGTGGAGGGCGCCTCTAACCAGCAGAGTTGTGGGAAAGCAGGGTGGAGGGAGCCTCTAAACAGCCCAGTTTGGACCAATTCATGGTGGAGGGAGCCTCTAAAAACCCCAATTTGGACCAATTCATGGTGGAGGGAGCCTCTAACCAGCCCAGTTTGGACCAATTCATGGTGGAGGGAGCCTCTAACCAGCCCAGTTTGGGCAAATTCATGGTGGAGGGAGCCTCTAAAAACCCCAATTTGGACCAATTCATGGTGGAGGGAGCCTCTAAACAGCCCAGTTTGGGCAAATTCATGGTGGAGGGAGCCTCTAAAAACCCCAGTTTGGACCAATTCATGGTGGAGGGAGCCTCTAAAAAACCCAGTTTGGACCAATTCATGGTGGAGGGAGCCTCTAACCAGCCCAGTTTGGACCAATTCATGGTGGAGGGAGCCTCTAAAAACCCCAGTTTGGACCAATTCATGGTGGAGGGAGCCTCTAAACAGCCCAGTTTGGACCAATTCATGGTGGAGGGAGCCTCTAAAAACCCCAATTTGGACCAATTCATGGTGGAGGGAGCCTCTAACCAGCCCAGTTTGGACCAATTCATGGTGGAGGGAGCCTCTAACCAGCCCAGTTTGGGCAAATTCATGGTGGAGGGAGCCTCTAAAAACCCCAATTTGGACCAATTCATGGTGGAGGGAGCCTCTAAACAGCCCAGTTTGGGCAAATTCATGGTGGAGGGAGCCTCTAAAAACCCCAGTTTGGACCAATTCATGGTGGAGGGAGCCTCTAAAAACCCCAGTTTGGACCAATTCATGGTGGAGGGAGCCTCTAAAAACCCCAGTTTGGACCAATTCATGGTGGAGGGAGCCTCTAAAAACCCCAGTTTGGACCAATTCATGGTGGAGGGAGCCTCTAAAAAACCCAGTTTGGACCAATTCATGGTGGAGGGAGCCTCTAACCAGCCCAGTTTGGACCAATTCATGGTGGAGGGAGCCTCTAAACAGCCCAGTTTGGGCAAATTCATGGTGCAGGGAGCCTCTAACCAGCCCAGTTTGGACCAATTCATGGTGGAGGGAGCCTCTAAAAACCCCAGTTTGGACCAATTCATGGTGGAGGGAGCCTCTAAAAACCCCAGTTTGGACCAATTCATGGTGGAGGGAGCCTCTAAAAACCCCAGTTTGGACCAATTCATGCTGGAGGGAGCCTCTAAAAACCCCAATTTGGACCAATTCATGGTGGAGGGAGCCTCTAAACAGCCCAGTTTGGGCAAATTCATGGTGGAGGGAGCCTCTAAAAACCCCAGTTTGGACCAATTCATGGTGGAGGGAGCCTCTAAAAACCCCAGTTTGGACCAATTCATGGTGGAGGGAGCCTCTAAAAAACCCAGTTTGGACCAATTCATGGTGGAGGGAGCCTCTAAACAGCCCAGTTTGGGCAAATTCATGGTGGAGGGAGCCTCTAAAAACCCCAGTTTGGACCAATTCATGGTGGAGGGAGCCTCTAAAAACCCCAGTTTGGACCAATTCATGGTGGAGGGAGCCTCTAAAAACCCCAGTTTGGACCAATTCATGGTGGAGGGAGCCTCTAAAAAACCCAGTTTGGACCAATTCATGGTGGAGGGAGCCTCTAACCAGCCCAGTTTGGACCAATTCATGGTGGAGGGAGCCTCTAAACAGCCCAGTTTGGGCAAATTCATGGTGGAGGGAGCCTCTAACCAGCCCAGTTTGGACCAATTCATGGTGGAGGGAGCCTCTAAAAACCCCAGTTTGGACCAATTCATGGTGGAGGGAGCCTCTAAAAACCCCAGTTTGGACCAATTCATGCTGGAGGGAGCCTCTAAACAGCCCAGTTTGGGCAAATTCATGGTGGAGGGAGCCTCTAAAAACCCCAGTTTGGACCAATTCATGGTGGAGGGAGCCTCTAAAAACCCCAATTTGGACCAATTCATGGTGGAGGGAGCCTCTAAACAGCCCAGTTTGGGCAAATTCATGGTGGAGGGAGCCTCTAAAAACCCCAGTTTGGACCAATTCATGGTGGAGGGAGCCTCTAAAAACCCCAGTTTGGACCAATTCATGGTGGAGGGAACCTCTAAAAAACCCAGTTTGGACCAATTCATGGTGGAGGGAGCCTCTAAACAGCCCAGTTTGGGCAAATTCATGGTGGAGGGAGCCTCTAAAAACCCCAGTTTGGACCAATTCATGGTGGAGGGAGCCTCTAAAAACCCCAGTTTGGACCAATTCATGGTGGAGGGAGCCTCTAAAAACACCAATTTGGACCAATTCATGGTGGAGGGAGCCTCTAAAAACCCCAGTTTGGACCAATTCATGGTGGAGGGAGCCTCTAAAAAACCCAGTTTGGACCAATTCATGGTGGAGGGAGCCTCTAACCAGCCCAGTTTGGACCAATTCATGGTGGAGGGAGCCTCTAAACAGCCCAGTTTGGGCAAATTCATGGTGCAGGGAGCCTCTAACCAGCCCAGTTTGGACCAATTCATGGTGGAGGGAGCCTCTAAAAACCCCAGTTTGGACCAATTCATGGTGGAGGGAGCCTCTAAAAACCCCAGTTTGGACCAATTCATGGTGGAGGGAGCCTCTAAAAACCCCAGTTTGGACCAATTCATGCTGGAGGGAGCCTCTAAACAGCCCAGTTTGGGCAAATTCATGGTGGAGGGAGCCTCTAAAAACCCCAGTTTGGACCAATTCATGGTGGAGGGAGCCTCTAAAAACCCCAATTTGGACCAATTCATGGTGGAGGGAGCCTCTAAACAGCCCAGTTTGGGCAAATTCATGGTGGAGGGAGCCTCTAAAAACCCCAGTTTGGACCAATTCATGGTGGAGGGAGCCTCTAAAAACCCCAGTTTGGACCAATTCATGGTGGAGGGAGCCTCTAAAAAACCCAGTTTGGACCAATTCATGGTGGAGGGAGCCTCTAAACAGCCCAGTTTGGGCAAATTCATGGTGGAGGGAGCCTCTAAAAACCCCAGTTTGGACCAATTCATGGTGGAGGGAGCCTCTAAAAACCCCAGTTTGGACCAATTCATGGTGGAGGGAGCCTCTAAAAACCCCAGTTTGGACCAATTCATGGTGGAGGGAGCCTCTAAAAAACCCAGTTTGGACCAATTCATGGTGGAGGGAGCCTCTAACCAGCCCAGTTTGGACCAATTCATGGTGGAGGGAGCCTCTAAACAGCCCAGTTTGGGCAAATTCATGGTGGAGGGAGCCTCTAACCAGCCCAGTTTGGACCAATTCATGGTGGAGGGAGCCTCTAAAAACCCCAGTTTGGACCAATTCATGGTGGAGGGAGCCTCTAAAAACCCCAGTTTGGACCAATTCATGGTGGAGGGAGCCTCTAAAAACCCCAGTTTGGACCAATTCATGCTGGAGGGAGCCTCTAAACAGCCCAGTTTGGGCAAATTCATGGTGGAGGGAGCCTCTAAAAACCCCAGTTTGGACCAATTCATGGTGGAGGGAGCCTCTAAAAACCCCAATTTGGACCAATTCATGGTGGAGGGAGCCTCTAAACAGCCCAGTTTGGGCAAATTCATGGTGGAGGGAGCCTCTAAAAACCCCAGTTTGGACCAATTCATGGTGGAGGGAGCCTCTAAAAACCCCAGTTTGGACCAATTCATGGTGGAGGGAACCTCTAAAAAACCCAGTTTGGACCAATTCATGGTGGAGGGAGCCTCTAAACAGCCCAGTTTGGGCAAATTCATGGTGGAGGGAGCCTCTAAAAACCCCAGTTTGGACCAATTCATGGTGGAGGGAGCCTCTAAAAACCCCAGTTTGGACCAATTCATGGTGGAGGGAGCCTCTAAAACCCCCAGTTTGGACCAATTCATGGTGGAGGGAGCCACTAAAAACCCCAGTTTGGACCAATTCATGGTGGAGGGAGCCTCTAAACATCCCAGTTTGGACCAATTCATGGTGGAGGGAGCCTCTAACCAGCCCAGTTTGGACCAATTCATGGTGGAGGGAGCCTCTAACCAGCCCAGTTTGGGCAAATTCATGGTGGAGGGAGCCTCTAAAAACCCCAATTTGGACCAATTCATGGTGGAGGGAGCCTCTAAACAGCCCAGTTTGGGCAAATTCATGGTGGAGGGAGCCTCTAACCAGCCCAGTTTGGACCAATTCATGGTGGAGGGAGCCTCTAAAAACCCCAGTTTGGACCAATTCATGGTGGAGGGAGCCTCTAAAAAACCCAGTTTGGACCAATTCATGGTGGAGGGAGCCTCTAACCAGCCCAGTTTGGACCAATTCATGGTGGAGGGAGCCTCTAAAAACCCCAGTTTGGACCAATTCATGGTGGAGGGAGCCTCTAAACAGCCCAGTTTGGACCAATTCATGGTGGAGGGAGCCTCTAACCAGCCCAGTTTGGACCAATTCATGGTGGAGGGAGCCTCTAAAAACCCCAGTTTGGACCAATTCATGGTGGAGGGAGCCTCTAAACAGCCCAGTTTGGACCAATTCATGGTGGAGGGAGCCTCTAAAAACCCCAATTTGGACCAATTCATGGTGGAGGGAGCCTCTAACCAGCCCAGTTTGGACCAATTCATGGTGGAGGGAGCCTCTAACCAGCCCAGTTTGGACCAATTCATGGTGGAGGGAGCCTCTAAAAACCCCAGTTTGGACCAATTCATGGTGGAGGGAGCCTCTAAAAAACCCAGTTTGGACCAATTCATGGTGGAGGGAGCCTCTAACCAGCCCAGTTTGGACCAATTCATGGTGGAGGGAGCCTCTAAAAACCCCAGTTTGGACCAATTCATGGTGGAGGGAGCCTCTAAACAGCCCAGTTTGGACCAATTCATGGTGGAGGGAGCCTCTAAAAACCCCAATTTGGACCAATTCATGGTGGAGGGAGCCTCTAACCAGCCCAGTTTGGACCAATTCATGGTGGAGGGAGCCTCTAACCAGCCCAGTTTGGACCAATTCATGGTGGAGGGAGCCTCTAACCAGCCCAGTTTGGACCAATTCATGGTGGAGGGAGCCTCTAAAAACCCCAGTTTGGACCAATTCATGGTGGAGGGAGCCTCTAAACAGCCCAGTTTGGACCAATTCATGGTGGAGGGAGCCTCTAAAAACCCCAATTTGGACCAATTCATGGTGGAGGGAGCCTCTAACCAGCCCAGTTTGGACCAATTCATGGTGGAGGGAGCCTCTAACCAGCCCAGTTTGGGCAAATTCATGGTGGAGGGAGCCTCTAAAAACCCCAATTTGGACCAATTCATGGTGGAGGGAGCCTCTAAACAGCCCAGTTTTGGCAAATTCATGGTGGAGGGAGCCTCTAAAAACCCCAGTTTGGACCAATTCATGGTGGAGGGAGCCTCTAACCAGCCCAGTTTGGGCAAATTCATGGTGGAGGGAGCCTCTAACCAGCAGAGTTGTGGGAAAGCAGGGTGGAAGGAGCCTCTAACCAGCAGAGTTGGTGGAAATCAGGGTGGAGGGAGCCTCTAACCAGCAGAGTTGGGGGAAATCATGTTGGAGGGAGCCTAGTATTAGCAGAATTGTGCAACGCTTATGGTGGATGAGTATGAGGATGCGGAGGAATTGGAGAGGTTGAGTACAGAAATGGAGTTTCATGTTGGGGTGCTTTACACAGGTGGGCACAAAAATGAAGGCTCTATCCAGTGGTGGTTCATTTTTATCAAAGTGAGCCGGTCGGCACTCTCAGCTGACAGACGGGTGCGCTTGTCAGTGATGATGCCACCGGCTGCACTGAACACCCTCTCAGATAGGACGCTGGCGGCAGGACAGGACAGCACCTCCAAGGCATATAGGGCAAGTTCAAGCCACAGGTCCAACTTCGACACCCAATACGTGTAGGGCGCAGAGGGGTCGGAGAGGACAGGGCTGTGGTCGGAAAGGTATTCCCGCAACATGCGCCTATACTTCTCACGCCTGGTGACACTAGGACCCTCTGTGGCGGCACTTTGGCGAGGGGGTGCCATCAAGGTGTCCCAGACTGGTGCAAGGCGGGGACGGCACACCGGGAGAAGTAGTGACGGCTAGGGACGGCATAGCGAGGTGCCTCAGTTGCCATCAGGTCCAGGAAGGTGGGAGTTTCAACAAGCCGGAACGCCAACATCTCCTGAGCCAGCAGTTTAGCGATGTTGGCGTTCAAGGCTTGCGCGTGTGGGTGGTTAGCAGTGTATTTCTGCCGCCGCTCCAATGTCTGAGAGATGGTGGGTTGTTGTAAAGAAGCGCCTGATGGTGCCTTTGATGGTGCAGGAGAAGGAGATAAGACAGGAACAGGGGAGGATGAGGGAGAAGTCAACAAAGTGGCGGAGGCAGATGAAGTGGTGTCCTGGCTCGTCCTCTGGAGTGCATCGCCAGCACAGTCAGCAGTGGCAGTGGCAGAGGCAGAGGCAGTGGCAGAGGCAGTGGCAGTGGCGTGAACGGCAGGCGGCCTTTGTCCTGCCGTTGCTGCCTGCCACTGATTCCAGTGCTTGGATTCCAAATGACGGCGTATTGAAGTGGTGGACAGGTTGCTCTTCTCAGAGCCCCTAATCAATTTCGAGAGGCAAATTGTGCAGACAACACTATATCTGTCCTCGGCGCATTCCTTGAAAAAACTCCACACCTTCGAGAAACGTGCCCTCGAGGTGGGAGTTTTTCGGGGCTGGGTACGAACTGGAACATCTTGGGAGATTCCGGGTGTGGCCTGGCTTCGCCTAAGCTGCTGACCTCTGCCTCTGCCTCTAGCTACCCTTTTTGGTGCTGCACTTGCCTCAACATCCACACTACTTTCCCCGCTTGACATCCCCCCTGTCCAGGTCGGGTCAGTGTCCTCATCATCCACCACTTCCTCTTCCAACTCCTATCTCATCTCCTCCTCCCGCACAATGCGCCGGTCAACTGGATGCCCTGACGGCAACTGCGTCACATCATCGTCGATGAGGGTGGGTTGCTGGTCATCCACCACCAAATCGAACGGAGATGGAGGAGACTCTAGTGTTTGAGCATCTGGACACAGATGCTCCTCTGTTAGGTTCGTGGAATCGTGACGTGGAGAGGCAGGTTGAGGGACAATGAAAGGAGTGGAGAACAGCTCTGGGGAGCAGGAACAGTTGGGGTTATTGTTCTGTGAAGCTTGGGAATTTTGGGAGGAAGGAGGACAAGACTGTTGGGTAATAGGAGGAGAGGAGGCAGAGTCTGACTGTCTGCTGGACAATGTGCTGTAAGCGTTCTCTGACAGCCATTGCAAGACCTGTTCCTGGTTCTCGGGCCTACTAAGGTTTGTACCCTGCAGTTTAGTTAATGTGGCAAGCAACCCTGGCACTGTGGAGTGGCGCAATGCTTGCTGCCCCACAGGAGTAGGCACGGGACGCCCTGTGGCTTCACTGCTACCTTGCTCCCCAGAACCATTCCCCCGACCTCGCCCACGGCCTCGTCCACGTCCCTTTCCGGGAGCCTTGCGCATTTTGAATTCCCAGTTAGAAATTGGCACTATATACCAGTAGCAAAAATTGTGGGTGCACGTAACCCCAATATATTCTTTGAATTCCCAGTCAGACAATGGCACTATATACCAGTAGCAAGAAATGAGGGTATTTATAACCCCAATATATTCTTTGAATTACCAGTCAGAAACTGGCACTATATGGCAGTAGCAAGAAATGAGGGTATTTATAACCCCAATATATTCTTTGAATTCCCAGTCAGACAATGGCACTGTATACCAGTAGTAAAAATTGTGGGTGCACGTAACCCCAATATATTCTTTGAATTACCAGTCAGAAACTGGCACTATATGGCAGTAGCAAGAAATGAGGGTATTTGTAACCCCAATATATTCTTTGAATTCCCAGTCAGAAACTGGCACTGTATACCAGTAGTAAAAATTGTGGGTGCACGTAACCCCAATATATTCTTTGAATTCCCAGTCAGACAATGGCACTATATACCAGTAGCAAGAAATGAGGGTATTTGTAACCCCAATATATTCTTTGAATTCCCAGTCAGAAACTGGCACTGTATACCAGTAGTAAAAATTGTGGGTGCACGTAACCCCAATATATTCTTTGAATTCCCAGTCAGAAACTGGCACTATATGGCAGTAGCAAGAAATGAGGGTATTTATAACCCCAATATATTCTTTGAATTCCCAGTCAGACAATGGCACTGTATACCAGTAGTAAAAATTGTGGGTGCACGTAACCCCAATATATTCTTTGAATTACCAGTCAGAAACTGGCACTATATGGCAGTAGCAAGAAATGAGGGTATTTATAACCCCAATATATTCTTTGAATTCCCAGTCAGACAATGGCACTGTATACCAGTAGTAAAAATTGTGGGTGCACGTAACCCCAATATATTCTTTGAATTACCAGTCAGAAACTGGCACTATATGGCAGTAGCAAGAAATGAGGGTATTTGTAACCCCAATATATTCTTTGAATTCCCAGTCAGAAACTGGCACTGTATACCAGTAGTAAAATTTGTGGGTGCACGTAACCCCAATATATTCTTTGAATTACCAGTCAGAAACTGGCACTATATGGCAGTAGCAAGAAATGAGGGTATTTGTAACCCCAATATATTCTTTGAATTCCCAGTCAGAAACTGGCACTGTATACCAGTAGTAAAAATTGTGGGTGCACGTAACCCCAATATATTCTTTGAATTCCCAGTCAGAAACTGGCACTATATGGCAGTAGCAAGAAATGAGGGTATTTATAACCCCAATATATTCTTTGAATTCCCAGTCAGACAATGGCACTGCATACCAGTAGTAAAAATTGTGGGTGCACGTAACCCCAATATATTCTTTGAATTACCAGTCAGAAACTGGCACTATATGGCAGTAGCAAGAAATGAGGGTATTTGTAACCCCAATATATTCTTTGAATTCCCAGTCAGAAACTGGCACTGTATACCAGTAGTAAAAATTGTGGGTGCACGTAACCCCAATATATTCTTTGAATTCCCAGTCAGACAATGGCACTATATGGCAGTAGCAAAAATAGTGGGTGTATATAGCCCCAATTCTATTGCTAGGGGACTTGCAGGGTATTTCTGGGGTGAAGGTGGGGGGGCACACCGTTGGAACGGGTATCGGGGGTATATATCGGGTATACGGGAATACACTGACAGTGTATTCCATTCAGGATCCTGGGAAAGCTGGGTTGCGGCGATTGAGCCCGTCAGTGCCACGTTACACTGACAAGCTTCTCCCTGGAATTTAGCTCTTATAAGAGCTGTTGGTTGTCTTCTCCTTCCTATCCTAGCCTGTCCCTGCCTACCCAGAATCTAAGCCCTAGCTAGCTGGACGGAAACCTCCGTCCTCGGTGAATTGCAAGCTCAGAATGACGCGAACCTGGGCGGCGCTGTTCTTTTAAATTAGAGGTCACATGTTTTCGGCAGCCAATGGGTTTTGCCTACTTTTCTCAATGTCACCGGTGTCGTAGTTCCTGTCCCACCTACCCTGCGCTGTTATTGGAGCAAAAAAGGCGCCAGGGAAGGTGGGAGGGGAATCGAGTAATGGCGCACTTTACCACGCGGTGTTCGATTCGATTCGAACATGCCGAACAGCCTAATATCCGATCGAACATGAGTTCGATAGAACACTGTTCGCTCATCTCTATTAAATATGTATACTGTACATCACGGTGAAACGTGGGGCTGAGAGCATGTAAGAGAAAAGCAACCACCTGCTCTAGAGGGGAATGTGATACAATTTAGGAAAGCTATACATAGCTTGGCAGCTGTAGAAACAAAGTGGAGTCCACAATGGAAGGGACTACTATGTGTCTCATTTACAATAACCAAATCATGCCATAAAAAGTGGGAAATATACATGAGGGTTTTTTTTGGAGACAGGAACCTAGATGCAATAAAGGAATTAAATAATAATCTAATAATATTTTGTAATGTAAAGGATTGTCCAGGCAAAAAAAAAAAAAATTAAATTGGCCAGAGGTGGTGAAAAAAAAAATTATACTCACCTTTCTCCGGAGCTCCAGTGTTCCAGCATGGTCTGCTAGTCCGGTTCTGTTGTCTGAAGCCCGCCACCGCACGAAGGGCATGTGATGTCACTACCTGTGACGTCCTAGGGTCTCGTCCTGAGGCAGCTGTTTGGCCTCAGCAACTTCAGTGGAAGGGATCTGGGATGTCACACTTTGAGAAAACCCCAAAGAAACAAGACTGGACAACGCTGGAAAGACACCAAAGCAGCAGGGATAAGCAAGTATGTTTTTTTTTTTTGTTTTTTTTTTTTTAAATTGGCATCTTCCCTGGCCTATTTTAAAAATATTTTTTCTTGCCTGGACACCCTCTTTAATGATATTCCCTTAATGGGACACATGGATGTCATAGAGGACTCCACTCTATTAGACAGAGGGCTGCTAGTAATAAGAAGCTCTCACTCCGGCACACTTGCCTGCCAATGTAGTACCGTCCATGGATGGCCCTTCAGTTGAACAGTCAGCAGATTATTCTACATTTCTTCTACAGTTGCCACTGCAGGGTTAACAATGGCCAGCTGGGTTTCTAACAGGGCTTGTAGCCATCAGCTGATTGGTAGGACATCTTTCACTTGCAAAGTAGTTTCTGCCCTCCATTCAAAACCAACTACAGTAGGATGTCTTTGTCTGCAGCTACAACTATTCTGTATATCCTAGACATGCCAGGCATATTATACTGGCACTAAAGTCTATAGCTGTATAGCTGTAGCTATTGTTCAAATTTTAGACAATACAAATTTATTGGTACATAATCCCAGCAGTGGCGCCGTACAGTTTAATGTCTTCTTAGCAGTATCCCCCACACAGTTTAATGTCCTCCCAGAAGCGGCCCTGCACAGCTTAATGTCCCTCCAGCAGTGGCCCCGCACAGTATAATACCCTCCACCAGTGGCTCCATATAGCTTTATGTCCCCAACAGTGGCTCCTAGCCAGTACTTCTCTCACTGTTCCTGCTCCCACACTCTTCTCCTTCTCCAGATGCACATACACTATAGCAGTGTGCCACAAGCAGGGAAAGAGAATGCAAGTTGCCGGGGAGTGAAGAGGTATCTACTGATACTGAGAGTGAAGAAGGATCTACTGTATACTCAAACTTCCCTGAATTGCAGCCTACAAAATCGGGAAGCTTTAGAATCTTTTTTGGGGTTCTTTTCACCCTAGTTCTGTCATTCTAGCTAACTTGTCAGAACAAGGGAGAAGAGCGTAGACCACAGATGACAGGCTCATAGACCGCATGTGGCCTACAGCATTTGTACTTGAGATCCCTGGTTTATAGCATCACATATTCTATAGACAGAACTAAAGTCGTGGTTGTAAATAGAGACAGAATATAATAGCTGACTTTGGACTAGGGGCAAGAAATGGTACATGTTAGAGTCAACACTGTGCTTTCTATTGACCATTTCATGTGCAATGCATGATGGGAAGTCAGGGATTGGAAATTCCATCACCTAATCGTCATTCATGCTGGATATTATACTACAGACTATTATATTTTTAAAGTAAGTAATATGGCAGTTACTGTTAATAGTAGAAAGTAAGCACTATATAGGCATCAAAAATAAAATCAGTAAATCTTCAGAGGAAAGTGGCATCTTCCTCACCTCCCAACACTCCCCCTGAGGATCTATGTGAATCCATCTAGTATAAAACAGTAAATAGAGGACTGGGGGGGAGGAAGGGGATGCAGCTTCAGCTTCTTACATCTAAAAAATATATTAAGATTAAGGGTAGCGTCTGCCAGAAATGAATCAGAATGACTTATGTGTACGTTGTTGTAAACACTCCAATAAATGTTCTGTTTTATGAAGATGCCAGGAGTGCTGGATTTCACCTCGTTTTCATGTCTGCAGCACTGGTCTCTTTAAGGCTAGGTTCAAATCTGCATTGGAGTCTCAGTAGGAGGAGACTCCTCCGCAGATTCTGGTTTTATACAGAACTTTCAGTATAAAACTGGCAGAAACCCGACAGACACCCAGTGGACCCCATTATTCTCGTATATGGAATTTGGGGGTTACATACAATACACAGAATATACAGGTAGATATAATACTAATGATGACCGACTGGCACAGTGGGGTAGAGTTCCCTGCCCGCAAGGGCTTACAATCTATGAGGGAAGGGGGTAGAGACAGAAGGAGAGGGGGAGACTACAGAAGGCAGTGAGGTGATAGTGTTATTGGAAGTTGTAGGTCTTCCTGAATAGGTGAGTCTTCAGGGCCTTCTTGAAGCCTGTGATTGTGGGGCTCAGTCTTATGTGTCGTGGTAAGGAGTTCCAGAGTATGGGGGATGCACGAGAGAAATCTTGGAGACGGTTGTGTGAGGAGTGGATGGGAGCAGAGCGGAGTAGGAGGTCATTGGAGGATCTGAGGTTACGTGTGGGCAGGTAGCGGGAGATTAGTTCAGAGATGATTGTCAGTCTTCACTGTCTGCAGATGTTTGCAATTTCAGAATTTATGTCTCGAAATTTCCAAATTCTTACTTCTGTTTTTAAATTCATTGTGACTCCTAAACCACCAGATAAGGTGAACGTAACTCACAGCGAACAAGCAGTAGGGGATCTATGATGTAGGGTATATATTAGTTGTAATATGTATAAAGCTAAACATTGAAATATACTTGCAGTGGGTAGAGCCTTATCCAATAGAACTTTGAAGATTCCAGAAATTGCTAAAAATTCAAAATTTCCAGTTCTGAATTTGCATGAGTTTTCTGCATACTATATACATTTATATCAAGAGTGGGGTAGTCCACGATAGGAGGCTGGGGAAGGTGAAAAAAAGGAAACACATACTCACTTGTCCCCAGGGCTTTGGTCTATCCCACCACAGTCCAGTGTTGATTTCTGAAGAATGCCCTGCACTAAACCACTCCGTACTAAACCTTCTAGCAGTCAATAGCAATATATTCTATATCCCAGTTTTATAAAAAAAATAGTTATGTGATAGATACAGTAGTACACAGTTAGTACAGTTAGTACAGGTAGTCGCTAGAAATAGTTCTTGTTGTACTGTATATTCCTTCTGAGAATCTACATAAGCTAGACAAGACATCGGCTTATTTTACCAAATGGTTCCAAAAGGCGAAATTTAAGCAAGTTGAGCCTTTTGCACCCCTAGAGTCACATTTTGGTTGTTTTTCTTTATGGTAAAATACAAAAGACCACTTAAGAATATGCTGATGGAAATGATCTACCAATAAGGGATGGGCTATTGTATATTCCAGGTGATGGCTTCTTAAGTTACTTCTAAGGAATAGTGCTGATCCACATGTTACATTTCAAGCTAGAATTTAAAGGCTTTTGCTTTTTTTTACCCTTTGTTACAGAAAAATGCTGGTAGTGAGACTAAAAGCTAAAAATCAATGCATTTCTTCTTAAGAAGAGCTAAGAGTGGTCTTGCACACAGCAAAGCTAGAGAAAGAGTGGTCTAGCACATAAAACTACAGCAGTCTCATACACAGAAGACATGGGGAATGTGTAAGAACTGGGCGAGGAGTCATCTTATACAGTGAAGAAATTCAACATGCTTTTTTTTTTGTTTCAATAATTTTTATTAGGGGATTATTTACATTTTTTATAGTACAACAATCATACATTAACAAACAAGCAGTAATTAAGTTACATTAATTCTCAAATAAGTAGATATTAAAGGGGAAAACATAAGACAAGACAAGAAACAAAAAGGAAAGGGAAAAACAAAGGAAGGTCACAGTAAATTAAAGCAAGTTAGAAAATATGGATCGAATAACCCCAGTGTTGTGCTCAAATCGCCCCAATAACTATGATGGTAATAGTTGAGGAATAAGTACAGTACCATAGTGTATTAATGGGCGGTACAATATGAGCTTTCTCGCCAAACTCTCCAAATATTATTGTATTTGGCAAAGGACAAATTTCCCAATGCTATTGTTCGTTCATAGGTATGAGTAGTGTCAATAAGAGTTAAGAGTTCCCAAATAGAAGTAGCAGAAGGTTGTTTCCAACTCCTAACAATTACTAACTTTGCGATAACTAAGATCTTACATATTAATTTCTGATTTGGAGATGGAATTGAACTCAGTTCTAAATGGAGAAGAGCTGTCTGTGGAGTTAGAGGCACAGAACCATCCATTAATTTATCCAAATATATCAAAAATTTCTTTCCAATATTCAGTTACCCTGGGGCAGTCCCAGAGGATATGAAATCGAGATCCATTCTCCACACATAATCTCTAAAATGTCGGGGGAGAACTGAGGAACATCTGATGTAAAGGGGCCAGAGAAAAATACCATCCCAGGGTAACCTTATATACAGTCTCTATATGGGTTCATAATACTTACTCTAGAATTGATTTATTTTTAATAGATAGATTTTGGTTATCAGCAGCTTCTAGCTCTTCCATTGAAACTATTAAGTGGTCTGACCATGCTCCTGTTGGGGACATTAAAGTGTCCTCATAAGAGTATGTTGCAGAGTTCCAAATTAGATAATTAGTTAACAGGCCTAGATGGACTGCAGCCATCTTTCTTTTATCCTGGAGAACTGATTAAGGACACAAAATGGTAGTGTATCAAAAGAGTTCTGCTTTTATTATAAGAAAAAGGTAGTTTAAATACATTACAGACAAAGAGCTGGCTTGGCTTATTCTAATTAGTATACCATGATTGGTCATAGAGATATAAGATAAGCCTGGCACATGGCTATTGGCTGAGGCCTGATATGATCTGCATCTCATTATAGCTTTCCACACTGGGATGGACTTTCCCATGAAACAAAGAAGGATTCAAAATACTTATGTGTGAGCTAACATCCCAGACTATGTCTATATGTATATATCATGGCAAAAGAGATAAGATGACATGTTGCAACTTAATTAACAATTAGCTACATAGATTCTGTCTATACAAACTCTAAGTGACCTTCATAAACCATAAAATATGACAAAGTGCCCAGATACCATAAGATTAATACTTTTGTTGGTTATGTGTCCATACATCATGTAAAGGAGGTAAGAGATATACAAAGTCAGCTGCATCTTCTCAAAATGAGGTCCTTGAGAGATAATGATTAGCAACCTATGCATTAACGTTCATTATCACATTCCTTAAAGTCTAACAAAGGGCCTCCTTTACTGAAGCAGAAAATACATACTTATGTGATGGCTGAAAAATACAAAGATGGAGGACTTAACTCTAACACTCCGATTACCCTTACTGTGAAGGAGTCTAATCAATTCAATCCGATGTATTTGTGAAGGTGTAATACATTCCTCTTGTCTCACCCAACTTACAAGGACACCATCGGAAAAGAACTTAAAAATTACTTTAGTGGTAATGATACCCCAGACGTATAGATTACTTTCTTATGGAATGCTCATAAAGTATATATTAGAGGCTCCTTTATCAGAATAGGTCATATTCTTAAGAAGACTCGTCAGACCCAACTTTCTAATCTGTTAGAGGACCTTAAATTAGAAGAACAAACTAATAAATCGAATCCGTCCACGCTCAATGCAAAACAACTCTTTCTCTCTAGACAACGTTTACGTAATTGTTTGTTTTTAGATCATGAGAAATCTTTAAAAAAATTGAAAGTTAAACATTACTCACAAGGGAATCGAGCTGGAAAATTGCTAGCCAATAAACTTAAAGCAAAATACCTAAAATCTTGGATACCCTTTTTAATAGACCCAGCTACTAAAGGTAGAATAGTTACTCCACCAGATATTGCGGACCAACTCAGTAGGTATTACGCTAAACTTTATCATTTGAAAGATGACTCCTCAATTCCCCAACCGACTGAGACAGCTGTTTCCTTATTTTTACACTCCTTGAATCTCCCTTCTCTTTCTGCAGCTCAAATACAATCTTTACAGCGACGGATCACAGAGGAGGAAATCGTAGAAACTATCACTTCCCTTCCATCTGGGAAATCCCCAGGCCCTGATGGTATTACCAACAAATATTATAAGGTTTTTTCTTCTGTGATTTGTTCTTACATATCTAAGTTTTTTTAATTCTGCTACGGCTACTGGCACCTTTCCCAAGGAAAATCTAGAGGCTCTTATTGTTACTATTCCTAAACCAGGTAAATCAACTGAATCTCCTCAAATTTTAGAACTATTTCATTATTAAATACTGATGTTAAGATTTATGCGAAACTCCTGGCCCACAGACTCGCTCCATTGATTCCCTCTTTGGTCACTTCTGACCAGGTTGGGTTTGTAATGGGTAGACAAGCTCCGGATAATACTTGAAGAGTCTTAAATCTCTTACATCATAGAGAGAAGACAAAATTACCCTCATTGTTTTTAGCTCTGGACACTGAAAAAGCGTTCGACCGTATACACTGGTCGTACACTTTTTCAGCTTTGAAACAGATAGGTATAGGTGAAGTATTCATGATGACCCTAGCAGCTCTATATTCAACTCCGTCTGCTAGAGTGTTTGTAAACGGAGCTCTATCTACTCATTTCGATATAACTAATGGCACACGCCAAGGTTGTCCCTTATCTCCTTTAATTTTTATTCTTCCTATTGAACCCTTGGTGTGTGCTATCAGATCTCATACCAATATCTCCGGTATAACTATCTCTGATATATCTCATATTATCGCACTTTATGCTGATGATATTATTTTATCTTTGACTAATCCTCATTACAGTCGGTTCTTAGACGAGTATTGTCAGGAGGGGAGGGGGGCGTTCCTCCCCGCTCACACTGTACAGCGTGATAGGCGCTGCTGTGGAGAAGGATGTTCCTGACTGTCAGAAATACCCTTCTGACTGTAAAGCGCTACAGTACCGGGACCGATAGCGCTTTACCCGGGGCACAGATCGGGAAAGCGATAGTGCGCTAAATTCAGCGCACTGTCGGCTTTCCAGCAGTATATAGAACTGCCTGTGCCCAATCCGATGAAAGGTCCTCTTTAAATGCAGTTCCCATATAGAGACTGCATATAAGGTTACCCTGGGATGGTATTTTTCTCCAGCCTGTTTGCATCAGATTTTCCCCAGTTCTCCCCCAGTATGTTGGAGGTTATGTGGAGAGATTGGTTCTTTACTTCATATCCTATGGGACTGCCCCAGGGTAACTGAAATTCAACATGCTTGATCTTTCTACCCTCAACATCACTAGTCATAGAACAGTTGGACTGTCCCGTATACATTATATAGTCAGCTGAAGAACCTGCAATGGGGAGACTAAGCTGATATTTCTCTAATGTGTATGGAGGACCTGTGCTCTCTTAGCACCGCTGGGTTTGTACATAAGAGGCTACCAGTGCACAGAGTGGGGCAATACGTCATCTAACCTGCCAGCAGAAGCCTACTACTCAACCCCTCCCTTCTCCTTGATCAAAGTAATTCTTAACTAATCACATCATTGCATAGCCTTTAGAAAGGCTATTCCGCACCTTTTCACTATACCTTTTCTATATAATTTGCCTCAGTAGTAGAATAAGTCTGTTTTTATTAATATGCTAATTAGGCTCCAGCATGCACAGGAAGTTGTCAGCCAGCTCTACTCTCTCTCTTACTGTGTGCTGTGTATGAGAGCAGCAGCAGCCTGTGTACAGAAGACAGTGCACAAAGAGACTTCCGGGGAGCACCAAGAACCTAATTAGCTTATTAATAAAAACTGATTTATTTAAAATCTGCTAAGACAATTTACATGCAAAAGGTTGGTGTGGAATAGCCTTTCTAAAGGCTATGCAAGGATGTGATTAGGTAAAAATGATTTTTCCTGCGCATGCCCACAGACTACAAGAAAATGTCCGCTTCCAATACTGTGTAAGTGGCCATTTTTCTTGTGGCCGCGTGAATGCGCAATCGGCTTACCCTAGGCCCGAGGCCTAGAAGTTAGAAGACACCGCAGGAAGAAAACGCGGTGAAGACCACGTTCCAGAAAAAGATGGAGGCGGCACTGGAGAGTTCTCTGGCAGCATTGGGGCTGCCCCCAGTGCTGCAAGAGAACTCATCTACATACCGACAAGTAGCGGGATTCCTACGGAACAGCGGTGCGGAGAAGACAACGAAAGGTAGGAGAAGTATCACCTTTCTTAAGGCTATTCCAATGTGTTAGAAAAAAAAAAAAGGATTTGAAAGATAGGAACCCTTTAATTATTGTTTGTTTTAATTTTGCATTGAATGAAATTCAACAAAAAATTTTACCAAAATTTACCACAATCTGAAGAAACTGCTACAAGTTAAAAACAGAGTCATATGAACACAGATCAAATCATGGAGTCATCATAAATTGTGGTAAATCACATGGCTGTACAACTAAAATCTGTATTTGTTCATATGGGTATATAACTGTATATGGATCTCCATAGTCAAACACAGCCGTATTAATTCTTGTTCTGAATACTAGTATGTAGATGTGGTTTTATAGTAGTTTGATTGTAGTTTAAGGGCATGATTTACAGGGAACAGATCTGGTTTGTGTGCAAAATGTATTTATCCAAAAATATTATAAAGAACTTGGTACCCACCAGACTGAGGGAAATTCTAGTGAACTAATGGATATTTCCAACATCTGACTAAATCCTGGAAAATGTGAACTGCTTACACTCTCCATGGGTTATCCCTGGCCCATTCAGAGCACTGACTGATGACTTCAAAGACCTGATCTGATGCTCTCCATGTTTCTTGGCACTAATGTGATGCCTGCATAGACTCTGGAAGTTGCCCAAACCAATGAGCTATTTCAGACTAAAATTGATTTTTGGACTATGTGAAAGCAGAACTAAGCCCAATAGAATGAAATGCTTCAGTTCTCTCCAAACAAATGAATAATCTGACTACAGAAAAGTCTTGTCTTATATCCTTTTATCCAATTATTCTCAAGTTAAACACCTACAGTAAGACTGCTCCATTACCAAAGAAAGCAGACTCTGATATAACTGAAGAGAATTTAACCCAAAAAGAGAACATTAGTAAAAATTGTGCTACCGAAGAGTGATACAGTTCCCGATAGTAACCAACCAGATTCCAAACCCATTTTTAGAATCTCTTTGGAGAAAAATGAAATCTAATTCATTGCTATGAGTAATCTTTGAGCTTTTTCATAGATTTTTTATAAATCTTCTATGAAGATCTTCTGCCATTACAGGTTTCCAACTTTACTAAATACCTCAATGTAAAAAAATCAATAAGAAACACTAGAAAAGAAAATATTTTTTACCTGATATATAGAATATATTCCCAAGAAAGTAACAATCCTGGAGAATATTTTAACATAACTCATATGCGTTGTGTCATGTATTTTTCTTCCTGAATATTTATGTATAAATTGACAATTGGATGTTACCAGTTGGGCGAGTCCATACATAGACTTACATTGCTCAGTACTGCTTAGACTAGATGGACTTCTTTACAGTAAGAGCAGTGAGACTATGAACGTCACTGCTACAGGGTGTTATAATGGCTGATAACCTGTACAACTGCAAGAGGGGTTGGATCCAGGGGTGTATCTTGTGGATGCAGTTGCACTGGGGCCCAGAAGCCTTAGGGGGGCCCATAAGCACTGGCATCAGTATTGAGATTGCAGCTTCCATCTGGCCCATAAACCAAGGAGACCACAGATTACCCGAACCACACTAAGGCTGATTCAACTCCTTAGTACCCATAACCATCACTATCAAGAATTCGCAGTAGGGATGTGGACAAAAGATTGCACCGGGGCCCACAAGACTTTAATTGCACCACTGGCTTAATCTTTTTCATGAAAGCATAAACATCACGTTATGTAAACTAGAATTTTGGGATAGGACTAGAATCTATTCTGATATTTGGAAAGCTTTTTCCCTATATGGACCAATTGGCATCTATCTCATGAGTGATGTCACGTTCCTCTGAATCACAATGGCAGGATCATAGGTAGAGATGAGCGAGTAGTATTCGATCGAGTAGGTATTCGATCGAATACTATGGTATTTGAAATACTCGTACTCAATCGAGTACCACTCACTATTCGAATGGAAAAGTTTGATGCAGAACCAGCATTGATTGGCCGAATGCTATACAGTCGGCCAATCAACGCTGGTTCTTCTCCTACCTTTAAAAGTCTTCTCCGTGCAGCTTCCTCGTGGCGTCTTCCGGCTCTGAATTCACTCTGCCAGGCATCAGGCCTGGACAGAGCCGACTGCGCATGCCCGCTTGTAGTGCCGCAGGAACGCTGCAAGGAGAAGACTGCTCGGAGGACCCAGCCCGACCCTCACTCGTGGACTTGGTAAGTATAATTTGATCGAACGTTGCCTACCCCTGAAACGAGCATTTTCCCCCCATAGACTATAATAGGATTCGATATTCGATTCGAGTAGTCGAATATTGAGGGGCTACTCGAAGCGAATAT